>NC_069504.1:244602626-244902626 GCF_027579735.1 Bombina bombina | reverse complement strand
CTGTACAAAAAGATATTTTTGAACTGGAGGAAAAAGTTAGGGACACTGCTGCCCCCCTTAATCTGTCTTTCAAAGAACGCCAGGCACTTAATCATCTGGCTAAAAATGAGGATATTGTTATTCGCAATTCAGATAAGGGGGGCAGCATTGTCATTATGAACAAACAATTCTATATGGATGAGGCTTATAGGCAGCTAAATGATAGAAAAGTATATATGAAACTTGATCGTAATCCCACTAAACTTTTTCAATGTAAACTTACTAAGATTGTAGAAGAGGGCATAAGTTTAGGTTTATTTAAAAATACAGATATTGACACACTGGTACCTGCATATCCTATTTGTCCAATCTTTCATCACGTCCCAAAGATCCATAAGGATGTGCAGTGTCCCCCGGGTAGGCCCATTGTGGCTGGCATAGGCTCACTTTTTGAGCCTATGACAGAATGGATTGACACTATTTTACAGCCGTTAGCTGTGTCACAGTTGTCGTACCTTAGGGACACATCTGACCTTTTGTTGACACTAGATAGCATAACTTGGAAACCAGGTTTTTCATGGGTGACAATGGATATTGTTTCTTTATACACATCCATTCCCCAATCTTTAGGTATTCAAGCTGTTGCATTCTTTCTCAATAGAGAATCTCAACATTCCAAGGAACATATTGAGTATATTTGTAGTGTCAAACTTCTTATTGTCACATAACTATTTTTTATTTAATGAGGAATTTTTCCTCCAAATTTGTGGCACTGCCATGGGTGCAAAATTTGCGCCCTCATTTGCAAATATATAAGTTGCATGGTGGGAAATGACCTACATCTACACTCCTATGAATCCATGGCATAATAAGATTGAGCTATTAGTCCGTTATATAGATGACCTGCTTCTCATTGTGAAATACCCTGTCACTGACTCAGATTTTGATGACTTTTTGAGATATTGCAATCATAATGAGTTGGGACTTTCATTCACTGGGGGCTTTCAGTGAGGAGCAGGTCAACTATCTTGATCTCAACATTAGTATTGAGAATTTACACATTGTCACCAAAACATATCGTAAACCCACAGCGGGGAATACGGTTTTACACGCTTATTCTCATCATCCAGCTCACCCTATTAAGTCTATCCATAAGTCCCAATTTCTTAGAGTCAGAAGAAACACCAAGAGTGATCTTATTTATGACCAACAGGCTGGTGAACTCAGGGATAGACTTGAAAAACAAGGGTATAAACATAATGTTCTTGAATCCTGTCAGATATCAATAAGAGATACTAAGGAAGTATCTAGTCATAAGAGGCTAGATAACATAAATGATTTTGCTGACTCAGTTATTTTTTCTACGGAATATAGCCAACAATATGATGAAATTGTAGGGATTCTTAAGAAGCATATGCACATATTGAAGGCAGATGAGACACTGTACCCTTATACTAGCAACTGTAAATTCGTTCCTAAGAAGTCAAGGACACTTTGACAAATTTTAGCACCTAGTCAAATTACATGTAGTTCTCATAAAAATAGTGGAACTTGGCTTAACAAAATGGGCACTTTTAAATGTGGACATACAATTTGCTATACATGTCCTAATGTCAAAACAGGACATCAATTTTGTAGCCATACCACTAGTGACATCTATGACATTAATTTCTATGCAAATTGTGGTTCTCAATTTGTAGTATATCTGTTAACATGTAAACTTTGTAATTGCCAATATGTTGGAAAAACGACTCGAATGCTCAGGATCAGATATAGTGAACACGTCAGAGATGTCAAAAATTACAGTAAAGGTTCTGCAGTTGCCAATCACTTTAATAACTATCACCTAACACATATAGCCAGTCTTTCAGTTCAAATTATAGATATGGCTGTAGTGCCAACTAGAGGAGGAAATAGGGCTAAGATCCTTGAAAAGAAGGAACTTTATTGGATTCTAAAACTAAAGACCCTTGCCCCCCAAGGCATGAACAGAGAATGTGATTTAGATTATTTTATTGATAATTGACATCTTACAACTTAAATTTAGGCTAAAGTAGAGTTTGCTATTTCATTCCTGTTCTTCTTATGCTGCAGTGTTGTCTTTATCTCCCATATCTTGATTGAATCTAGGAGTACAAATTTTTTTTATCTATTGATATTATTCTCTTTATCTCCTGATATTACTCTTTATCTATTGATATATTTCTGTATATTTATACCCTTAGGGTTAAATATGAGTCCTCATATAGGCAGAAATGAGTTCTTGATATGTTTGATGTATTTTGGTCTCTCTTTATATTTAATATTCAAACATTTACTCTTATAGTATCATCTTTATGACTATTTAAATACTCAATATATGTAGTTTGTTAATACACTGTTTGGTGTATTTGTTTTCCATCTAATAATTTTTATTATATTGTAATTATCATCTGTTGAATCTGTTTTGTACGCAGTCTGTTCTCATCCATTTAATTATTTTACTTGCCTTTTGAGATTCTACCTGTGTATCTAACTCACATTGCAGTCTGTTTTTAAACCTTTTTTCTCTTTATTACTGTGAGGCAAGGAAATAGTTAAGTCTATGACTCTCACTGCATAAATAGATGAGGCTTCTCACAGAGTCCCTCATCTATGAGTAAGCGCCTGTAGGGGGCGCAAAACATGTAAGATTACCTGCACTGTTTTATCTGCCATGTCTGATGTTCATCATTTTTAAGCTGTTTAATAAATTTTCAGTTTTTATACTAGTTTCTGGATTGAGAGCCTGCCATTCTTTCTACATTTTACCTTTGGCATTTGATCCTCTGCTCTCCGGCTACGGCTCTCCGTGCATGCAGTTGCTCTATTCTTGGGACTCTTTTCCATGCCGCTTTACTCTGCGGTTTGGTTTATGGATTGACTTCCGGTTCATTGGATGACTGGCTGGCTGCATCCTCTGTTTGTTTTCCTGCATACTCACATGCACACCTGACCATGTATATTCATGAGCAGTAAACACGACATGAAATATTAATATTTCACATTCCAGTGTTCTTCACATAGCAGAATATGTTCTATTTATTCTTAAATACATATTTCTGTATATAACTGTATACCTATACCTGTAGCTATATAGGTATAGATATGTATTTTATATGAAAAGTATCAGATATATATATAGAGACATATATTTAATAACAAAAAGTACATTATTTTCTATGTGAAGAACATATGCATTTTGCGCATAGTGTTTTGAAATCTACATTTTAACGTAATCGGGTTAGTGCACATGAACATTTAGTAATCTTAAGGCACGTTATTGAAATATTACATATAAAATGTTTTTAAAAATACTATAAAATATTCAAAATAAGCTATAGTATAGATTTTAAAATTTACAGTATGTTTAATATTTTAAATTTTATTTTAAAATATTTTATAGATAATATTTCAATAACACACTTTAAGATTACTATGTTTTCATGTGCACTAACCCGACCTCATTCAAATCTAAATCATTAAACCCTATGTGCAAAACATATATATTACATTCCTATGCTTTTCACATAGAAAATAATGTATTTTTTTTTAAATTAAATAAATATTTCTATATATAACAGTGTTCCTGTAAAATACATATCTATACCTATATATATATATAGGAATAGATATACAGGTATAGGTGTAAGTAAAGAACATTGTAATGTTAAATATGTAGAGTAAATATACAATAAAACACATAAATACATATGTACACACATATGTACACACATATAAACATATATATATATATATATATATATGTATAAGACGTGTATGTATATATCTTTGTGTTTAAGCCCTTTTGTATGCTTTTTTCTTTAGCCCTTATAACTTTTTAATGCAATTTTTTTTTTAAATAATTTTTATCAGACCGTGTTATTATGAGTATAACTGTACTTTTAAATGTATATTTGGGCGTGGTTTGTGTAACTTTTTGTCTCAAATGTCACCTAATGTGCTTTAAATTAGAGTTTCCTGTGAACTGGTAATACATGCGCTACCACTTATCACTTGAGCGCAACAGTTAGTGCTCCTTTCATAATCCTGCCCAAAGTGCCTAAGCAATTAAATACATTTAAGGAAGACAAAGCCTCTGGAATAGATGGTATTCACCCACAGGGAATCAAGGAGATTAGTCTATAAATGTTTAAACTATTGTTTTTAATCTTCCAGAATTTGTTCTGTTTTGGGGCTGTAATAAAAGATTGGCATAAAGCATTTATGGTACCCATATTTAAAAAGAGACTGATAAATAGCCAGGAATATCTTAGTATCTTTAGTAAGGATTATTTTTTTAAAGATTATTGAGGTATAATATTCAAAGTATATATTTTGAACATTTATAGGAAGGAACATGGCTTTTTAAAAGACAGATTGTGTCAAACTTACCTAATTACATTCTATAAGGTAGTTAGCAAAAGTATAGATGAGAGTGTTAAAATGGATTTAATATATGTAGATATTGCTAAAACATTTAAAACAGTTTAATACAGGTGGCCCTCGGTTTACAATGGTTCAATTTGCACCGTTTCAGAATAACAACCTTTTTTTCTAGTCATGTGACTGCTATTGAAAAGCATTGAGAAGCAGTGCATTGATTAAAATAGCGAGTAGGTGGAGCTGTCCGCTTGTGTTGCACAAAAGATATGCAAGTCAAGCAGGCTAAAATTAATCAGTATAACTAGACCTGAGCTATCGAGCAGCTTTCATAGGAACAAGATCTTCCTGTCTATAAATCAGTCCAGATTGGAATGCATAAAAATAATTGTTTGAAGAAAAATGCAAGTAAAGTCTGTGTTGTGTGATTAGTTTATTAGGTTTATAATGATGTTTAGCAAATGTTTTTGTTCATTTTATTAGGTTTTTAATGCTGTTTAGCATTTAAGGTCTTCAATTCAAAGCTTTAACAATAATGTATTAGGTGTTACTTATGACAATTTTGAGAGGGGCCTGGAACCTAACTCCCTCACTTCCCATTGACTTACATTATAAATTGGGTTTTAATTTACAACGGTTTTGATTTACAACCATTCTTTCTGGAACCTAACCCCGGGGTAAACTGAGGGCTACCTGTATAGAAGAATATTGCACAAATTGAGAGCTGTGTTTGGGAAATGATTGTACTTGGATTATATACTGATTTGAGAATAGAGTACAGGGAGTTGTTAATAGAAAATTCTGAAACTGGACAACAGTGAAAAATGGAGTGCCTCAGGGTTGTGTCCTGGGTCCACTCCTCTTTAATCTGTTTATTAACAATTTTGAAAAGCACGATTCAAAAGCCACGTTTTATTGTTTAAAGATGATGTCACTTCTCTACTAAGGGATACACTGAGGGTCTGGGCAGTCAAATTGCAAATGAGAGTCAAAGTTATGCATTTTGGTAGCAAAAATAAACACACAACTCTTAATGAGGTTGAGCTAGGTATATCATTAAATGAAAAGGCTTAGAGAGTTATAATATACTAGGTGATAAGCCTGCCCAGAGGGCAGTCTATTTAAAAAAAATTCAAACCCCAAAGATAATATATAAAAAAGCTGTAAGCTAAAACCCCTATAAAAATAAAAAAATCCCCCCCCAAATAAAAACATCCCTTTATCTAATACTAAACTACCAATAGCCCTAAAAAGGGCTGTTGCAGAGCATTGCCCTAAGTTAAACAGCTCTTTTACCTAAAAAAATTACCAATTACCCCCTAACAGTAAAACCCCCCATGCAACCAACCCCCACAAAATAAAAAAAACTGAGTCTAAAAAAACCTAAGCTACCCATTGCCCCTAGAGGGGCATTTGCATGGGCATAGCTCTTAAAAGGGCATTCAGCTCTTTTACTGCCCTTAAAAGGGCAATCAGCTCTTTTACAGCCCAAAAAAACCTAATCTAAAAAAAAACCACCCAAAAAGTAAAAAAAGCCTAAGACTAAGCCCCAAATAGGTACTCACCATTGCTGAAGTCTGGCAGTGAAGGTCTTCTTCCAGGCGGCTCCACCATCTTCTACCTTTATCAGGAGCAAAGTCAGTACAGAGCGGAGGTGCGGATTGGTCTTCCCCAATGTGTGGATCCGGAGCGGTGGTCCTCAGCGGTGGTTCTCAGCAGTTGTCTTCAGCCGTGGTGGTCATCAGTGGTGTGGAGGCTTCTCTTCATCCTATCTCCGTCTTACACTAAAAATTGAATGGAAGGTAACACATTCAAATTGGGGTACCTTGCATTCCTATTAGCTGAAACTTTGAAATAAGCCAATAGGATTAGAGCTACTGAAATTCTATTGACTGTTCAAATCAGCCAATAGGATTTCAGCAGCTCTCATCCTATTGGCAGATTTGAAAATGTCAGCCAATAGGAATGCAATGTACCCCATTTTTAATGCGTTACCTTCCATCCTGGATGAAGCTAGAAGAGGTCCCCGCACTGGAAGAAGATGTCGCCGCCTCCAAGAATACTTCACCACCTGGAAGAAGACCTTTTTACCGGACTTCAGGAATGGTGAGTACCTATCTGGGGGTTAGATTTAGATTTTGTTTTGGGGTGGCTTTTTTTTAGATTAGGTTTTTTTTGGGCTAATGCCCATACAAATACTCCTTTAGGGGCCATGGGTAGTTTAGTTTTTTTTTAGTGGTTTTTTTTTTATTTTGGGGGTTTTGGTGGGTGGAGGGTTTTACTGTTAGTATTTTTTACATGTAAAAGAGCTGTTTAAATTAGGGCTATGCCCTGCAAAAGGCCCTTTTAAGGGCTATTGGTAGTTTAGTTTAGATTAGGGGGTGTTTTTATTTTTGGGGGGCTTTTTATTTTCATAGGTATTAGGTTTAAAAAAATGTATTTGATAATTTTGTTTATTTTTTTTCTGTAATTTTAGACTTTTTTATTTTTTGTAATTTTAGATTAATTTTTTGTAATTTAATGTTAGGTTATATTTTTAAATTTATGTTAGGATTTTTTTATTTAAATTGTTACTATTTTTTTATTTCATGTAATTGGGGTTAATTTAGGGGGTGTTAGGGGGCTTAGTAATTAAATTAGTTTTTTGCGTTATGAGGGGTTGGCGGTTTAGGAGTTAACAGGTTAATAGGTTTATTGCGATGTTGGGGTTTGGCAGTTTAGGGCTTAATAGGTTAATTAGGTTTATTGCAATATGGGGGTTGGTGGTTTAGGGGTTAATAGGTTAATTAGGTTTATTGCGATGTCGGGGGTTGGCAGTTTTGGGGTTAATAGGTTAATTAGGTTTATTGCGATGTGGGGGGTTGGCGGTTTAGGGGTTAATATTTTAATTATGTTATTTGCGGATTAGGGGTTAATTACTTTATTATTTTGCGATATGGGGGTTGGCATTTTTTTTTTTTTTAATACTTTGTGCGTAGAGTTTTCTTGCTCTACTTCGTGCGGGCAGTTAGTTTTTTCCTTATTTCGTGCGTGCAGTTAGGTTTTTTTGCTATTTGGTGCGGTGAGTACGTGTTTTTTTATTTCGTGCGGTTTCGTGTTTTTAGTTAATATTTTGTGCGTGTGGTTGCATGTTTTTTTCTTAATGTTTAGTTTGCCTACGCTGCATCCAGGTGGATTATTTTGTCGCACAGCCAATTACAAACATGATTATATATAGATAACAGACTTAGCAATAAGAAACTATTTCAGCCAGCAGTTGCAAAGGCCAGTAAGGTACTGTTAAGTATAAAAAGGGTAATAAATTCACATGTTGAAAATATCCTCTTTATAACTCAATGGTAAAATCCTACCTTAAATATGCATTGGAATTTTAGGCACAGATTTTTAAGAAGGATATTACTTAACTGGAAAAAGTGCAGAAGTGGGTGACAAAATTGATAAGGGTATGGAAACTTTGCATTATAAAGGCTGGAAAGGTGGCAGTTATTAACAGTGAAAAATAGATGTCTCTGGGATATCATTAACCCCTTAATGACCACAGCACTTTTCCATTTTCTGTCTGTTTGGGACCAAGGCTATTTTTACATTTTTGCGGTGTTTGTGTTTAGCTGTAATTTTCCTCTTACTCATTTACTGTACCCACACATATTATATACCATTTTCTCGCCATTAAATGGACTTTCAAAATCTACCATTGTTTTCATCATATCTTATAATTTGCTATAAAAAAAAAATACAAAATATGATGAAAAAATGGAAAAAAACACACTTTTTCTAACTTTAACCCCCAAAATATTACACATCTACAACCACCAAAAAACACCCATGCTAAATAGTTTCTAAATTTTGTCCTGAGTTTAGAAATACCCAATGTTTACATGTTCTTTGCTTTTTTGCAAGTTATAAGGCAATAAATACAAGTAGCACTTTGCTATTTCCAAACCACTTTTTTTCAAAATTAGCGTTAGTTACATTGGGACACTGATATCTGTCTGGAATCCCTGAATATCCATTGACATGTATATATATTTATTTAGAAGACATCCCAAAGTATTGATCTAGACCCATTTTGGCATATTTCATGCCACCATTTCACCGCCAAATGCGATCAAATAAAAAAAATTGTTCACTTTTTCACAAATTTTTTCACGAACTTTAGGATTCTCACTGAAATTATTTACAAACAACTTGTGCAATTATTGCACAAATGGTTTTAAATGCTTCTCTGTGATCCCCTTTCTTTAGAAATAGCAGACATGTATGGCTTTGGCGTTGCTTTTTGGTAATTAGAAGGCTGCTAAATGCCACTGCGCACCACATGTGTATTATGCCCAGCAGAGAATGGGTTAATTAGGGAGTATGTAGGGAGCTTCTAGGGTTAATTTTAGCTGTAGTATAGTGTAGTAGACAACCCCAAGTATTGATCTAGGCCCATTTTGGTATATTTCATGCCACCATTTCACCGCCAAATGCGATAAAATTAAAAAAAACGTTAAATTTTTCACAATTTTAGGTTTCTCACTGAAATTATTTACAAACAGCTTGTGCAATTATGGTATAAATGGTTGTAAATGCTTCTCTGGGATCCCCTTTCTTTAGAAATAGCAGACATGTATGGCTTTGGCGTTGCTTTTTGGTAATTAGAAGGCCGCTAAATGCTGCTGCGCCTCACACGTGTATTATGCCCAGCAGTGAAGGGGTTAATTAGGTAGTTTGTAGGGAGTTTGCAGGGTTAATTTTAGCTTTAGTGTAGAGATCAGCCTCCCATCTGACACATCACACCCCCTGATCCCTCCCAAACAGCTCCCTTCCCTCCCCCACCCCACAATTGTCCCCGCCATCTTAAGTACTGGCAGAAAGTCTGCCAGTACTAAAATAAAAGGCATCTTTGAATATTAAAAAAAAAAAAGAGCATATGTACATATGCTGCTATGTAGGATCCCCTCTTAGCCCCAACCTCCCAGATCCCCCCTAAAACAGCTCTCTAACCCCCCCTCTGCCTTATTGGGGGCCATCTTGGGTACTGGCAGCTGTCTGCCAGTTGCCAGTTTGCATCAAAAAAAGTGTTTTATTATTTTATTTTTATTTTTTTCTGTAGTGTAGCTTCCCCTCCCACAGACTAACATCCCACCAGCCATACCGATCTAGCTAAATTAAAAATAATATCCCCCTTTTTCCCCACTTCAAATTCAAATATTGCTGTAGTGCAGCGGTTCCCACCTGCTCCCTCCCCGTGCAGGCGCCCGCCCCCGCCTCCCCGTGCACGTGCGCGCTTCCGTGCGCTCCCCCGGGCATCCCCGCTCCCGATCCCGCCCACCTCCGCATCATCCAGGGCCATCGATGGCCGCCAACCGCCTCCCACACCGGCGCTCCCACCCACCAACGAACTTAGCCGTTAATGTCAGGTGCAGAGAGGGCCACAGAGTGGCTCTCTCTACATCGTATGGCTAAAAATGGTTATTGCAGGATGCCTCAATATCGAGGCATCACTGCAATAACCAGAAAGCAGCTGGAAGCGAGCAGGATCGTTTCCAGCTGCTTTCCAAACCGAGGACGTGCAGGGTACGTCCTCAGGCGTTAACTGCCTTTTTTTTGAGGACGTACCCTGCACGTCCTCGGTCGTTAAGGGGTTAAATTAACATTTATACACAAGGCCCATAAGCAATTATCAGCTAATCTGTTTAGCAATAGGACTATATGAAGGAAAAGAGGTCCCCCTTTGAGGCTTGAGGAACAAAGATTTTACCTACAGAAAAATAACATAATTTTTACAGTAAAAACAATAAGGATATGGAATTATTTGCCTAATTAAGTTTTGTTTTAGCAAATTCTTTCGAAGATTTTTTTTTTCAAAAGGTACTTTTGTATAAGGCAGCATATGCAGGGATATAATCTTAGTATTGACAGTATAGCTTGTTGTTCCAAGGATAAATGTGATTGCTACTTTGGAGTCAAGAAAAATATTTTTTTTTCAACCTATATTAATATGTAACTGTGGAACACGTTTTACTTCTTCTGAACACATGTTAATTATCATTCACCTAGATTACGAGTTTTGCATTAGAGGCTGTGCGGTGTAACGAGCAGTTTATGCTCACCGCTCACTTACATACAGCGCTGGTATTACAGGATTTTACAAACCAGACAAGAAGTGAGCGTTGAGCAAAATTTTGCTCCTTACCACACTCCAATACCAGCGCTGCTTACGTTAGTGGTGAGCTGGTGTAACGTGCTCGTGCACGATTTCCCCATAGGAATCAACGGGGAGAGCCGGGTGAAAAAAAGTCTAACACCTGCCAAAAAGCAGCGTAAAGCTCCCTAACGCAACCCCATTGATTCCTATGGGGAAATACATTTTATGTCTACACCTAACACCATAACATGAACCCCGAGTCTAAACACCCCTAATCTTTCACTTATTAACCCCTAATCTGCCGCCCCTGACATCCCCGACACCTGCATTATTTTATTAACCTCTAATCTGTCGCTCCAGACAACGCCGCCACCTACATTATACTTATGAACCCCTAATCTGCTGCCCCCAACATCGCTGTCACCTACATTATATTTATTAACCCCTAATCTGCCGCCCCCAGTGTCGCCGCAACCTACCTACACTTCTTAACCCCTAATCTGCCGCCCCCAACGTCGCCGCCACTATAATAAACATATTAACCCCTAAACCGCCACACTCCCGCATTGCAAACACTAGTTAAATATTATTAACCCCTAATCTGCCGGCCCTAACATCGACTCCACCTACCTACATTTATTAACCCCCTAATCTGCCGCCCCTAACGTCGCTGCCACTATATTAAAGTTATTAACCCCTAAACCTGTCTAACTCTAAACCTAACACCCCCTAACTTAAATATAATTAAAAGAAATCTAAATAAAATTACTATAATTAACTAAATTATTCCTATTTAAAATGAAATACTTACCTGTAAAATGAACCCTTAGCTAGCTACAAAATAACTAATAGTTACATTGTATCTAGCTTAGGGTTTATATTTATTTTACAGGCAAGTTTGTATTTATTTTAACTACATAGAATAGTTACTAAATAGTTATTAACTATTTAATAAACTACCTAGCTAAAATAAAGACAAATTTACCTGTAAAATAAAACTTAACCTAAGTTCCACTAACACCTAACACTACACTATAATTAAATTAATTCTCTAAACTAAATACAATTAAATACAATTAAATAAAATTAGCTAAAGTACAAACCCCCCCCCCACTAAATTACAGAAAATAATAAACAAATTACAAGATTTTTAAACTAATTACACCTAATCTAATCCCCCTAACAAAATAAAAAAGCCCCCCCAAAATAAAAAAGCCCTACCCTACACTAAATTACAAATAGCCCTTAAAAGGGCCTTTTGCGGGGCATTGCCTCAAAGTAATCAGCTCTTTCACCTGTAAATAAAATTACAAATCCCCCCCCAACATTAAAACCCACCACCTACACAACCAACCCTACTCTAAAACCCACCCAATACCCCCTTAAAAAAACCTAACACTAACCCCTTGAAGATCACCTTACCGGGAGAAGTTTTCACCCAACCGGCCGAAGTCCTCAACGAATCTGGCAGAAGTGGTCCTCCAGACAGGCAGAAGTGGTCCTTCAGATGGGCAGAAGTCTTCATCCAGACGGCATCTTCTATCTTCATCCATCTGGCACGGAGCGGGTCCATCTTCAAGACAACCGACGCAGAGCATCCTCTTCTTTCCACGGCGACTGAAGAATGAAGGTTTCTTTAAATGACGTCATCCAAGAATTCTATCAGCCAATCGGAATTAAGGTAGGAAAAATCCTATTGGCTGATGCAATCAGCCAATAGGATTTAGCTGGCATTCTATTGGCTGTTCCAATCAGCCAATAAAATGTCAGCTCAATCCTATTGGCTGATTGCATCAGCCAATAGGATTTTTCTACCTTAATTCCTATTGGCTGATAGAATTCTATCAGCCAATCGGAATTGAAGGGACGCCATCTTGGATGACGTCACTTAAAGGTACCTTCATTCTTCAGTCGCCGTGGAAAGAAGAGGATGCTCAACGTTGGATGTCTTGAAGATGGACCCGCTCTTTGCCGGATGTATGAAGATAGAAGACTTCTGCCCATCTGGAGGACCACTTTGCCCGGCTTGGATGAAGACTTCTCCCGGCTTTGTTGGTTGGATGAAGACTTCTCCCGGTAAGGTGATCTTCAAGGGGTTAGTGTTAGTTTTTTTTAAGGGGGTATTGGGTGGGTTTTAGAGTAGGGTTGGTTGTGTGGGTGGTGGGTTTTAATTTTGGGGGGTTGTAATTTTTTTTGCAGGTAAAAGAGCTGATTACTTTGGGGCAATGCCCTGCAAAAGGCCTTTTTTAGGGCTATTTGTAATTTAGTGTATGGTAGGGCTTTTTTTATTTTGGGGGGGCTTTTTTATTTTGTTAGGGTTATTAGATTAGCTGTAATTAGTTTAAAAATCTTGTAATTTGTTTATTATTTTCTGTAATTTAGTGGGTTTTTTTGTACTTTAGATAATTTAATTTAATTGTATTTAATTTAGGGAAATAATTTAATTGTAGTGTAGTGTTATGTGTAATTGTAACTTAGGTTAGGTTTTATTTTACAGGTACTTTTGTATTTATTTTAACTAGGTAGTTATTAAATTGTTAATAACTATTTAATAACTATTGTACCTAGTTAAAATAAATACAAACTTGCCTGTAAAATAAAAATAAACCCTAAGATAGCTACAATGTAACTATTAGTTATATTGTAGCTAGCTTAGGGTTTATTTTATAGGTATTTAGTTTTAAATAGGAATAATGTAGTTAATTATAGTAATTTTATTTATATTTATTTTAATTATATTTAAGTTAGGGGGTGTTAGGGTTAGGGTTAGACTTAGGTTTATGGGTTAATAACTTTAATATAGTGGCGGCGATGTTGGGGTGGCAGATTAGGGGTTAATAAATGTAGGTAGGTGTCGGTGATGTTAGGGACGGCAGATTAGGGGTTAATAATATTTAACTAATGTTTGCGATGCGGGAGTGCGGTGGTTTAGGGGTTAATATATTTATTATAGTGGCGGCGATGTCCGGTTCGGCAGATTAGGGGTTACAAATTTTATTTTAGTGTTTGTGATGTGGGGGGGCCTCGGTTTAGGGGTTAATATGTAGTTTATGGTTGTTAGTGTACTTTTTAGTACTTTAGTTAAGAGTTTTATGCTACGACGTTGTAGTGTAAAACTCTTAACTACTGACTTTAAAATGCGGTACCAGTCTTGACAGGAGAGGGTGTACCACTCACTTTTTGGCAGACTCATAATACCGGCGCTATGCAAGTCCCATTGAAAAAAGAGGATACGCAATTTACGTAAGTGTATTTGCGGTATTTCCAAGTCTGGCCAAAAAAGTGAGCGGTACACCTGTACCTGCAAGACTCGTAATACCAGCGGGCGTTAAAAAGCAGCGTTGGGACCAGCCAACACTGCTTTTTAAGCCTAACGCACAACTCGTAATCTAGCAGTATGTCCCTCTTACAGTTGATTTAATTTTGAGTTCTTAAAACTTGGTATTCTACATCAGGGCTGTGCATTCATCTCTTTTGTTAGCAAACGAATGCCGAATATGACTGACAATAAAAAGTTATCAGCAATTAAATATTATTTAAACTATATGTATAATATATAAATTATCTTATGTCAGAACTTAAAAACTTAAACCCATTCATTTTTCTCTTGGTTTTATATGAAAATGACCGTTGGATATTTATGTGCATACATTGCCGGGAAATGTGTGGAGGGTACAAGTAACAAGGTGGTTCCTGATGTGAAAGAAATGGTTCAGGTTAGTTTGTAGTAGGTAGCCCAAGTCACCAGAATTAAGACTTATTGTAAAGAGGTTTCCAGGAAGTTAAGTTAAAGAAAGTTAAGTAATTGGTTGGTTTGGGATATTTCGGGTTTATTTTAGTGTGAGTGTTTCAGTAAGGATTTTATTGCAGTAGTGGGATGTAAATAAGCTTGGTTAAGGCTGCATTGAAGAGTATTATGGTTGTAGTTAATTGTGTTGGGAAATATAAATAAAAACATTTAGGTTTAATTAATTTGTCAAGGCATGGTTAATTTACATTTGGGGAATCCATATTATTGCATTTAGATGTAAATGCAGTTGGGGTTCAGGAATCTGCAATTATTATTAATTGTGGTGATAGGTTCACAATGCAGTGTTTAGGTTTATTTGTTATGTAAGTTGGGAACAGATGCAATTAGAGTTAAAGTGTAGTGGGTGGTTAAGGACAATGACAGCTATTTTGTTTGCTCTCAGTGTTGGGGATTCTACGGAGTACAAGTTAGTCAATGCAGAAGATTATTTAATGTTTTATACTTTTTACTGAGTTTTAGCGAAGTGATGGTAAACTCTGCCCTTTTTAAAATCAGATCTAGAATGTTAGTGATATATTAGATGGAGTTTAATTCATCAGATGCAATGTAGATGCGCTATTACTTACTTTTTAATATAGATCCGAAATTAAAATAGCCCGTGCTCTGCTGCACACTTCAAAAGTATTTTTTTCTTTGAGCTAACAGTTTGAATTGTTGTCTAATCAGTACTCTCCCAATGTTGTGGTACCAGGGGTACCCTCTTACTTGTGCACCGATGGGGGGCACAGCGCGTGAGGTCGTGGCACCACCCCACAACTGTTATGGTGTTTGTGGGGGTTTGTGTGGCTGTGCGCAAATTCGCAAACGTCTACATGGTGTGCGCGGGCAAATTTGCGGGTGTTTATGCAGGTGCACAACACTTTCCCAGCTCCTGACAGACAGGGGGAGTGTTCTGTGGCTACACCCTTTTCTCCCATAGGTGCTCAGGTGACTGTGGCAACTGGGGGTTCCTGGCCCTTGCAGTCTTTAAAGCCTGGACAGCCCTCTCACTCATTGCTGAGTTATTCTGCTGATTCACAAAGACTAAGCACTTATCCTGTTTCCTTACCTTGTATTCTGGATTTCCATGGCTTTTGAACTTATGCTTGTTTTTGGTGTTGCTTCTTTACAGCCTGCCCTAACATTGGATACTCCTGACTTCGATCCCTGCTTCAACCCTTGCCTGTTGTGACGCCTTGGACTTTGTCTATTTATTGTTCTCTGCCACTGGGATCCATTCCAGCTTTGGGAAGTTTCTTTTCCTGTTACATAATAACTCAGCCATACCATGGAACCCACAAGAACACCTGACCCACTGGCTGTGCTTACCCATCAGCTGACTGCTATGACAAAAGCATTTAAGGAGTTGCAAGCAAGCCAGGAGAGCCTGTTGCAGAGAGAGAGAGAAACCAGGAGCAGTGATCCACTGCAACAGCAACTTAACCCCTCTTTGCTCCTCAACCATCTCCCCTGTATGATGCCTCTGTACCTGAGCACACTGTCTCCCTACCTGAGAAATTCACAAGCAAGTGATCCGACTACCATGCCTTTGTCACCTCTTGTGAACTACTGTTTTCATTCAAGCCTCGTACCTTTGTCAAAGTGTGCACAGCCATCTCCCTGCTGTCTGGTCATCTACAGGCATGGGCTCCTCAATTGCTGCATACTAGAAGTCCTATCCTGGAGACTTGGGAGTCCTTTATAACAGCAATGAACACCCTCTATAAATATCCATTACATGCCACCACAGCATGGAACACCCTCCCGTCCCTGAGACAGGGAAAAAGACCAGTAGAGGAAAACATAATGGAGTTCCGTGATGTCGCTCTTGCTACTGCCCTAATGACATGGCCCTCATAGACCAGTTCTGCCTCAGGCTGAATGATCACCTGAAGGATGAGCTAGCATGGATTGGAATTCCTGCCACCCTAGAGGGGTTGATCCTGGCTGTCACACAACTAAATTGTCACTTTTGTGATAGACGGCAAGAAAAACAAGGCTCCTTACCACCACTGCCTCGACGTTCTGACTCCTTCATTCTGCTATCGTTACATCCCCTTCGACTGGAACTGAAGAGCAAGGTGAACCGATGCAGATCGTCTTGGTCCATGGGCCACTGACAGCTATGGAGAGGGCCAGAAGACATACACTCCACCTCTGCCTCTACTGTGCCAAGCCTGGCAATGTTCTGAAAGACTGTCCTGCAAAACCTTAGATGGGTATGTCACAACTTCAAGCCATCTGTCTCAACCTTCCTATATATAATACCTCCTCTCACCTTACCATTCCTGTCATCCTACAGCTGGGAGATACGTCTACCGAGCTTACTGCCGTCATGGATTCTGGAGCCAGTAGCTGTTTCTTGGATGCTACCCTTGCCTCCCAGCTTTCTGTACCTACACATACCAAAACACACCCTTCTCTGTTACCTATGGTGGATGGTAGCACACTGAAGAGCGTTCCTGTCAACTGGGAGTCACATCCCTTGTTGCTCCGAATTGGGAAGGAATACCAAGAACACATCATATGGGACATTGTTCCTTCTCCTTTGTTCCTGGTTATCTTGGGAATCACCTGGCTAAAGAAACATAACCCATCTGGGGACTGGATAACTGGTAAACTGAACTTCTCCTAACCTTCTTGTGCCACCTCCTGTCTATGTCCTTCCTCTGCAACTTCTGCTCATATCGCTACTACCATAGGATCTACCTTGCCCTCAAAGTATAAGGCCTATATGGACGTTTTTGGAAAAAAGGGGGCTGATAAGCTACTGCCTCACAGGCCTTATGACTGTCCTATTGACCTGTTGCCTGGAGCACCCTTGCACTATGAACGTCTTTATTTCCTGTCAGAGACAGAATCCAATATACTCAAAGGATACATAGAGGAGAGTCTGGCAAAAGGGTTAATGCATCCCTATACATCACCAGTTTGTGCCGGCATATTCTTCGTAGAGAAGATAGATGGTGGTCTCAGACCCTGCATGGATTAAAGGGCTCTCAATGCCATAGCGGTGAAGAACCGAAATCCGTTACCTCTTATTCCTGAATTGCTCGACAGAATAAAGGATGCACGGATCTTCACTAAGCTTGACTTCAGGGGGGCCTACAACCTTGTCAGAGTGAAGGACGGCATGAATGGAAGACTGCCTTCCATTCCTATTATGGCCACTTTGAGTACACTGTCATGCCCTTAGGGCTCTGTAACCCTCTGGCGACATTCCTATACTTCATCAATGATGTCTTCAGAGATCTCTTGGATACCTTTCTTGTGGTGTATCTAGATGACATCCTCATCTTCTCCCCTTCATTGGCCATACATGAGAGACATGTAAAGACAGTATTAGCCCGTCTGAGGCAGCACCACGTAAATGGAAAATTGAAGAAATGCACCTTTGAAGTAGACACCATTGAGTTCCTGGTGTACATTCTGTCACCAGGAAACATACAGATTGATCCAAAGAAAATACAAACTATCATTGACTGGCCTGTGCCCAAGACTAAATGTAAGGTGCAACAGTTCATGGGCTCCTCTAACTTCAACAAACGATTTATCCGAGGGTTCTCCTCCATATGCATCCCTATCACAGCCCAAAAGTGCACCTCTTTCATTTGGACTTCAGCTGCACAACATGCCTTTTATCACGTGAAAGAACTATTCATGCAAGCCCCTATCCTTATACAATTAAACGTAGCAAGTACCTTTTATCTGGAAACAGATGCCTTTGAATCAGCGTTTGGAGCTGTTCTGTCACAGAAAACAGGAGAGAAAGACCTGCTCCATCCAGTAGTCTATTATTCCCATAAGCTGACCAGTGCCAAACGCAATTGTGATGTAGGTGAGAGGGAATTACTAGCCATCAGAACAGCACTAGAGGAATGGAGACACTGGCTCAAAGGCGCTACGTATCCTGTGGTAGTATATACCGACCACAGAAAGCTGGAATACCTAAAATCAACAAAAAGTCTCTATCCAAGACAAGCCCATTGGGCCCTCTTCTTCTCTCTCTTTGACCTACAGATAACGTTCCTTGTCCCATATATATGCCATTGAGCAGGCTCCTTCCGCTGACATACAAGAAACCATACTGTCCTCTTCCTTCTTCCTGGCCACACACCAGTCACTGATAGAGGTCATCAAAGTATCCATTAATACTGTAGCAGCTGAAGCCTCCCATCTTCCAGTCATCAATGGCCTGCATCTTTACCAACAATGGATCTATGTACCCACCGACCATCGCATTGCTGTTATGTAGCATCACCATGATAATCCCATGGCAGACCATCATAGTATCCACAATACTATTGAACTCACACAAAGACACTTCTGGTGGCCTTCCATGACTTCCGACATCCACTCCTTTGTATCCTTCTGTTCTGTTTGTGACCGCAACAAGAAACCATCCTCCAGACTAGCAGGGCTTTTACAACCTTTACCTGTGCCAACACATCTATGGAGGGACCTCCTTGGATTTTGTAGTCGACCTACCTCCATCCTAATGACACAACACCATTATGGTGGTTGTAGACAGATGCACTAAAATGGCGCACTTCATACTAGTTGCCGGTCTCCCTAAAGCACACCAGACCTCTGAGATATTCATCCAACTTATATTCCAGCTTCATGGTGTACCCAAATCTAAAGTATCTGACCGTGGCATGAAGTTCACCTCCCGGTTCTGGACCCAGTTCTGCCGGAGTCTCTGTATCTCCCTGTGCCTGTCCACTGCCTACTACCCTCAGTCAAATGGACAAACAGAGAGGACTAATCAGACCATTGAGCAGTACCTCTGCTGCATTTCTACTCATCTGCAAGACAACTGGAAAGTGCAGCTACCCCTTGCCGAGTTTGCATACTACAGGGAGTGCAGAATTATTAGGCAAGTTGTATTTTTGAGGATTAATTTTATTATTGAACAACAACCATGTTCTCAATGAACCCAAAAAACTCATTAATATCAAAGCTGAATAGTTTTGGAAGTAGTTTTTAGTTTGTTTTTAGTTATAGCTATTTTAGGGGGATATCTGTGTGTGCAGGTGACTATTACTATGTCTCTGAGTATTGCACACCTTGTGCTTTTGGTCACTCCAGTGATGTTGCAGCTCTGAAATATGGCCAAACTGGTGGCAAGTGGCATCTTGGCAGCTGCACGCTTGACTTTTCTCAGTTCATGGGCAGTTATTTTGCGCCTTGGTTTTTCCACACGCTTCTTGCGACCCTGTTGACTATTTTGAATGAAACGCTTGATTGTTCGATGATCACGCTTCAGAAGCTTTGCAATTTTAAGAGTGCTGCATCCCTCTGCAAGATATCTCACTATTTTTGACTTTTCTGAGCCTGTCAAGTCCTTCTTTTGACCCATTTTGCCAAAGGAAAGGAAGTTGCCTAATAATTATGCACACCTGATATAGGGTGTTGATGTCATTAGACCACACCCCTTCTCATTACAGAGATGAACATCACCTAATATGCTTAATTGGTAGTAGGCTTTGGAGCCTATACAGCTTGGAGTAAGACAACATGCATAAAGAGGATGATGTGGTCAAAATACTCATTTGCCTAATAATTCTGCACTCCCTGTATAACCAAAAACATGATTCTAGTGGAATGACCCCTTTTTACTCTAACTATAGCTATTATCCTAATACCCTACCTAATCTACCACCTGTTATCCCTGTTCCCAAGGTCTCCACACGTATACACAACCTCCGCTCTCTTCTTCACACCTTGACATAGCTGTTGACCGCTTCCCAGGCTCAACAAAAATGACAAGCAGATAGACGAAGGAGGTTGTCTCCACTTTATCAAGTAGGGGACAAGGTGTGGCTCTCTACCCAACATCTTGATTTGACTTGTCCTTCCAAGAAACTGAGACCACATTTCCTAGGTCCTTTGGCAGTTCGATTGAGTCTACCTCCCACACTTAAGATCCACCCAGTGTTCCCTGTGTCTCTCCTGAAACCATACTATCACAACCCGTTTCCTGGTAGGACTGCCACTCCACCTATCCAAGTAGATGGTATTGAAGAGTATGAGGTACAAGAGATCCTGGATATCAGGCAACGTTGCAGAAGGATGGAGTACCTGTTCCACTGGAAGGGGTATGGTCCTGAGGAACAGGTAATCTCCATGCCAATGCAAAGGTGCAGACCTTCCATAGGAGGCACCCTGACAGGCCTACCCTGATTCACTTGCGGAGGTCGCTCCTTGGTGGGGGCTCTGTCATGGTACCAGAGGTACGCTCTTACCTGGACACCAATGAGGACTCAGCAGTGCAGTCACGGCACCCCCCATGACTGTCATGGTATTCACAGATGTTTGTTCATCTGTGGGCGTGCGCAAATTTACGCATGAGCAGCTGAAGTGCACAACACTTTCACAGACAGGGGGAGTGTTCTGTGGCTACACCCTTTTCTCCCATAGGTGCTCAGGTGACCTGCGTTACCTGAGAAATTGGGGCATTCGTGGCCCTTGCAGGGTTTAAAGCCTGGACAGCCCTCTCACTCATTGCTGAGTTATTCTGCTGGCTGATTCACAGAGACTAAGCACTTATCCTGTTTCCTTACCTTGTATTCTAGATTTTCCTGGCTTTTGACCTTTGGCTTTTTTTTAAAGTTGCTTCTTAGCTGCCTGCCCTGACCTTGGATTCTCCTGACTTTTGTCTATTTATTGTTCTCTGACACTGGGTTTCGTTCCTGCTTTGGGAAGTTTCTCTTCCTGCTCCCCCCATATGGCACGTTTGTTGTAGCTAGAGCTAGGGATCGACTGATTTAAAATCAGCCAATAGAGATTCTGCCAGTGTGTGGCAGCAACCACCTGAAGAGCAGGGCTGGAGGACGAGAGCCGGAGAAAAGAAGATGCAGAGCGGAGGTGGTGGAAGAGGCCGCCAAAATCTACCTTCACCACTGTGAAGATGGCCCCCGGCACTAGGAGCCAGAATGAAGAGTGCCCTGATGTGAAAAAAGATTGCTGAGCGGAGGCAACGAAAGAAGACAATGAAGTACGCCTCCATCGCCGTGAAGATGGGCCCCCAGCACCAGGACACAGGACGAAGAGAGCCCAATGTCGGTTCAAGAGGAGCAGAATTTTCTAACTGTGATTACAATTTTTGGGGTTAGTTAAGGCTTTTTTTGGGGTGTTTTTTTAATTTTAAGAATAGGCTTTTTTTATTTTAACTTTTATTTTTTTGGTTAGGGTTTTTAGGTAGATGTTATTATTTTGGGGCATGGGGGGGTACTTGTATTGCAGAGAGGGGCTGTAATTGTTTTTTTTTTGTAAAATAGCTGATTTATCTTTAGGCCTCTTAAGGGCTATTGGAATTTATTTTAGTGTTTGAGTTTAGTTTTTTTGGGGGGTTTATTTTTTATTTTTTTTATTTTATGGGGCATGTAGATTAATGTTAGGTATATGTGGTGGCGGTATAGGGGTTAATAGTATAGTACTTGTGGTGGTTATGTAGTGGTATAGGGGTTAATAGGATAGTACTTGTGGTGGGTATGTGACGGTAGAGGGGTTAATAGTTTAGATAGATACTTGCGGTGGGTGGGTGACGGTTTAAGGGTTAATATTATAGTACTTGCTTTGGGTATGTGGCGGTTGAGATATTTATTTGTGTAGTGTTAGTTTTTGATTGTGGAGTACTTCAATTTAAGGGTATTAGGATTAGTGGTTGGGCACCGTCAGTTCTATTCCAAGAGACCCTTTACTATACATCGCCAATATGGGCAGCAATGCTGGGTGTTGTGTATAGCCAGCATTACTGACATATGGCATGTATAGTAAACCCCTCTTAGCAATGCTGATATGTTGAGTGTATTTCAACAGGCTTGCTCGACATAGCAGTGGATCATTTGAAATATTTTACTGCCTCATAGCACTTTCAATCATTTGGGCCTAGGGGTCACCTATACCTATGTAAACTTTTTTAACTTCTACACTGACATTGATGGATAATTAAAGGGCCACTGTAAGTAAATATTTTCTATGCCTGTTACTAACTAACTACCCCAAATACGCTTTTTATCAATAGCATTTCATTAACATATCTCTACCGTATATCAGAAATCTTGTCTGCAAATGTAATTGTTTTCCAAACCCACTCCGTGGGTATCCTTTGCTCTGTACAAATCCGTTTACAATACCTAGGTTTCAAAATGGCGCTTTAAACACAAAGTTATTGGTTTAAGTATTTTGAACATGCAGTGCTGAAAATAGTGGGCAGGATAACGTGACATCATCGGCGAATAAAAGATATAACTTTTAGAACGTTATGAAACTTCGTTTTGGAGAAAATATAGGTCAGTAGTTTTTAATTAATGTTTATTAACTTTAATATGTTAGTTGTTTAGCTTAAAAATTATAACAGAAAGTAATCCTTTAACTAAATCATGCAGATATTCACAGAAGTTTAACTATGGCATTCAGAATAAAAAAATAGTTGCAATATATTTCATATTACCATTGTAATCACCTATAACACTTCCAAAAGTAACAGTTTAAAGGGAGGGTGAATGCCAGGGGCGAAACTACAGGGGGTGCAGAGGTCACAATTGTGACTGGGCCCCCAAGGGTGGGGGCCCAGCTTAAAAAAAAAGAAAAAAATGTAGGGTAGGGTAGGGTCAGGCCAGCCATCTCACCGGCAGATTACAGACTCTGTCACTGACTCACTATATACAGTACTGGTGAGTTATACTTTGTCACTATATACAGTAATAGGGGGTCAGACCATCTCACAGACTGTGGGCACAGGGTACCTCCTTTTGCAGACGTAATCTGATTCACATTTTTTTTTCTGTGTTAAATGTTAAAAAAAAAGATATGTATCAAATTCAACTTTTTTTAGGGGGGGGAGTGGGGGGTGGGGGGGGGCTTCTTAGATTCTTACACCTGGGCCCTGTGGTTTCTAGTTACGCGTCTGGTGAATGCACTTAGCTAATATTATAATAACACTCTGTAAACGTGCATTTGACAGCTAGTGTGAGTGTAGCATGATAAAAGACAGGGTTCATCTTTGCAGTGAATTATGTGATGAGCCAACATTTTACTGGATACACAGACATCAGCTTGGATACAAAACTGTTAAATAGTCCACTCTATATGTTAGGATTAAACAGCGCTGATAAGAGACCAGCTGCTGCACTAATCTGAATTGCCCTGCTGAATCTCTGCCTACTTCTCACTCCATAGGGCTGCACACACATGACATGCTGCAACCTGTTTTTTTAGGTGCATGAACATGACACATTTATAGTACTCCTAATGTTTCCTAAATTACAGTATCTTCCATTCCACACTGCGGTTATCTCCCACACTGTCAAATTATTTTTCACTTTACAATGGTGGTCTACTAGCAATAAAATAGAACATTTAGTCTTGCTTGTACTATTGATACTATTGTTTGTGCCTCTGATGGTGATATCACTAGGAGAGAAAGCTGTCTCACAACTCTGGACCTGCTGTAGCTGCCCCTGCAGACTTGACATGGTTAGCTTTGTATTGTGGGGGTTTAGGTTACAAGTAAGTTTTATTGCAGTGAAGGTCAATTCAATACAGAGGATAACTAGTTAGGACTACATTTGTAGGGCAAGTTTGACTAACTGTAAACAAATATATAATATGAGTTGTAAACCTGTTGTGATTGTGTAGTGGCTATATTGCTCTTTTTTAACAAAAAACCTATAGCTATCAAGATATATAAAGGACAGAATCAGTAAAGAAAGTTAAAATTAGAAGGGAAAGCTTGAGAACATTGATTTAAGCTAATTCTGAAACATTTTTGCTTTAGTGCAATATGAGGTTTGAAATGCACAAGATTCCCTGCTTAAAATTCTTATTTCTTTATTTAATGTATAATATAAAACAGTTTGTTCATCTGTATAATTGTGACTGCTCATTGTTCTATGCCGAGTAAAGAAATGTAAGTCTTATCTGCTATATTGATTTCCTAAGCAGGTCTCAGCCTAGTTGAGATCAGAGCATACTTTCCTGCTGGTAACTTTATCATTCTCATTACATGATAATACAGAGCAGATTGCTGTCATACATAGAAACGTTGATTACTTGATAGTCAGATGTAATTAAACATTTTCTGTACTGTCACAGGAAAGATCACATGCTTTCAATTAACCTGCTGCTCTGAGAGTCCCACAGTAATCTATGAGCTCTTACCTTTCCTGATGGACATTTTATTTCTGTAGCTACATCAATGAGCTATTTTATGTGTTTGACTTTAGTTAAATGTGTTTAAAAAAGACTTGAAGGACGTTCTGAAATATCGTATTTGCAGACACTTGTTTTAATCTTTATCTTATCAATTTTTCATTGAGTCTATAGAAGGTTTCATCTTGTTGTTTCAATTCTATTACTTATTTGACTCCTACAAATGTCATGAACCAATAACATTTTAGTATTTTTTTTTAATCAGTAGATATCTGTGTTATGGCTATATGGAGAACCAATAAAAATGCATAAATGTTTTAAAGAAAATATATGTTTTAATATAGGAACATTAGTGTCTTATTTCTTTGTTATGTTTTTAAATATGTACTAGAGTTTTTTTCATTCAAAAATAGATTTTCTTGTGCTGAAAAATTGATGTGTTATTCTTATGGTTGTGAGGTGCTACTTTTAACCAATAGAGCAGCAGGAGTGTTTCTTATCAACCAGTGAGCTCCTATTCTATGGAACAGCAGCGCATTTCCTTTGTAGTCTCAAAATAAAAATAAACAGCTTTATTGTAATCTTTTTCCCAGAAAAACACAAATTGTAGGTTTAATGTCTCTTTAAAGGAACAAGTAGGAAGTCCATAAAATTTCAATATTTAGCTTAGCATTCTATTAAAATATATAGGGCTAGATTACAAATGAGTTGCAAACTGTTTTGCGCAAGCGTTATCGTCTTCTCGCGAGTCTTTTACAAGTTGAGCAAAATCGTGATTGTGCTAGTGCAAAGGGATGTTCCTGTCTTTTCAGTCTGTGAAGGTGATGCATACATTACAATAGGGCTCACAAGAAATTTTATTATAAAAATCTTTAAAAATGTATAAATGTAGTATTGAAATTGTATGTTTTTATTGCATTAAAACTCATAAAAAAATTGTTGTGCAGAATCTGTATTTTATTGAAAAATTTAAAATTTTATTAGAATTACACTGTATAAAAATACACTGCAAATTCAAAAAAAGCTGTGAAATTTGTATTTATAACACAAAATTCATAGAATTGTTTTCTTTATTGTACAATGAGTTACCCTCTCTCTGCTAGAGGGCTGAATAAGGGACAGTCCATTGGTTTCTCTGCCAGGTCTGGCATATTCTAAAAACATTTTCCCTATACAGATCTCACTGTTTTTTCTTGCAATCTGAAAGGTTGGCCTTATTGTGTCAAAATATACAAAACACTTGTTATACTAATATAAAAATTGTATGATATTATACACTGAAAAGTAATCTGATTTGTATTGAATGCAGGATTTAATTTTTAAAGTGCGCTCTTTGGTAACTTTTCTCTCCCCAACATAGTTTCCCTCTCCTGGAATCTCCATTAGTTTTTATAAGACATTTTAAAACTTGCACAGACAGCCTCTTTTTTTGTAGATAATTCCATGATTGCAGCCCCTGTTAGTGTCAACGTGGTTTTTCACACCTGCAGGACTGGTGCTGCAATAGAGGCAGTAAACCTGGTGCATGGCAATGGCTAGAAAGGGAAGGGAGTTTATAGACACTTGGCATAATTATACAGTGTAGTGTATTCATTTTCAGTGTATAAATGTCTGGCATTATTATTAGTGTATAGTTGCTCTGCATTCATATAGTGTTATATTCATTAGGTTATAAATGGTCATTATCATCACTATATAATAACACCTTCAACATATGTGTGAGTTGTTCAGGTCTTCTGGCTTCAGCTTGCCAGTACTCCACTTCAAGTTAATGTGGTCTATTGAAGTGCTTGAAATGTATACTTCAGGGCACATTTAACAAGATACATTTGCAGCTTCTGAGAATTTGAAGTTCTGGCTTGCAAGATGTAAGGCTGCAGCTACATATTTAGGAAGCAGTCTCTGCTTCTTATCCTAAGTGGCAGAGATAAATCCATTCAAACTCACTTGTTCAGGATATTTGACAGGCCTTGCTCTCACGCAATTGGTTGCCCAAGGGCACTGGGCAGGATTGAACAACAGAGCTCTTCTGCAGTTATACATGTTGCCGAGTGGTGGTTGAAGATGGACAGGTTCTCTGTTTGAGAACTTGTCTGTCTGCAGCGTGATACATTTTCTTCTTAGACATGCTAGTATTAGTCTAGTTATAATGGTAAAAAATAAATGAGGTCATCCTGCCTCTTTATTCCATGTGTTTTATATTATGTCCCCACCATTATATCTATTAAAGTTATAATAAATCAGATTAACCGTCAAGAATTTGATGTATAAATTCAAATCTAGTTTCTCTATCATTCTAGATAAAATAGTTATCTAAAGCTGGCTCACACACTACAAGAATATTTTGTTAAGTAGCAATAATGACAGGTTAAATCATTTCTTCTAAAGGACGCCAGCATTTTTTTGTACTTGTATAGCCAAAAATCCTAGCACCCACTCTGCACACCTGACCCAGCAAAGTTTTGATTATCGGACCCAGTAACTTCCAAAGAGCAGGGTAGTGGCTGACACATCTGTAAACTGAGCTCTGTTAGTGTGCCCATCAAAGTGTTCTTCATAGAAAAATGTTTCAGTTTTCACTGTAGAAGGATTTTTGTTTTATAATTATCTATAAAGCTTATAAACTTCTTACAAGAAGCCAAAAGAGTCTTTTAAAAAGAGATACATTTTTGTTGGGCACAGTTAATTGTTTGGAGCAGAGGTTTATGGGTATCGTTCACCGTCGTATTTCATATGGTTGTTGCTGGAACAATCCATAAGACACCATATTGTTGGTCATGGTCACACAAATTGGACCGTTAAAAAAAGATCCTTATGTACAATTTAATGTAAAATAATTCTTATTTGACTAAGCAGAAAACAGTGGGCACAAGTTCACTTTTGTGGTGCCTATCTGATGCTTCATTAGAAATAAATATTTAAAAAGCCTTGTGGTACAAACCTAAAGGAAAACTGGACTATACATTTTATTTATATTTTGATAGTATCATGTGACATATAACAGTGTAATAAATAAATAAATACAGTAGCAACTTAGTGCCTAAAATGCACTATGAGATCCAGGAAAATACCCTTAAGAGCAGGCATAGAGTAGTAGCAAATATCTGTTTGTATATATCTTAATATGTCATATTTTATCAATTACTGGTTCACATCTATTCCCTTCACATAGGCTGGGTAAACTAGTATATCCACTTGACACTTCTGAAAGTTGCAATGTTGCCTCACTACTGCTAGAGAAAGCCTTATTTTTCTTTTCTGTTTGCTTTCCCAAACTATTTCTTCTGTACAATCACAGTAAGATATTGTATGTTTATTTAGTTATAGGACTAAGGAGAATGTAAGGGGTCAAATCAAGTGGATTCATTTGTTGCTGCATGTGTTTTACAGGTGGCAATCATGGTGTTAAATTACAATTGCAAGTGTGTTTGTTTAATGCAGCCTATGGTTTATTAAATCATTGCTTCAATTGTGTTTCACCCTTTAATTGCCTGTGTGTGCTCTGCTGTATGAGTAGTGGGCTCAATAGGGATGGGCAAATGTTTTTATATCCGAATTCGAATGTTAGATCGAATGTTATTGTAGAAATTCGATTTACATAATAGAATGTTGATAAGAACGAATATTCTTAAAAATTCGATTTTCTAATGTTATTTACAATTTTCGAATGTCACATTTGAATTCGAATGTCACATTCGAATTCGAATGTTACATTCGAATATCACATTCAAATTTGAATATTACATTTATAAAACACAATTTTAGACTAGAAACACTATTTCGATTGTCACAATCGAATCGAATATCACATTTGAATTGAATGTCACATTCAAATTCGAATATTACATTTATAAAACACAGTATTAGACTAGAAATACTATTTCGAATTCGAATGTCACATTCAAATCGGATATCACATTTGAATCGAATATCACATTTAAAACACAGTATTAGACTAGAAATACTATTTCAAATTCGAATGTGACATTCTAATTCGAATGTAGCATTCAAATTCGAATATTACATTTATTAAACACAGTTGTAGACAGGAAATACTATTTCAAATTTGAATCTCACATTCGAATTCGAATGTCACATTCAAATTTGAATATTACATTTCGAAATTGAATGAATACATAGCTAAACATTCTATTATTCGAACGAATATTTTCGAAAACGAAAATTTGAAAATAGAATGTTAGAATGTTATTTAAACATTCGAAATTTGATTCGAACAAACGAATGTATCAAAATTCGTTTTAAATTTTGAATTTTTATAAACATTCGCCCATCCCTAGCTATCAAGGGGTTCATTATGCTACTGCTATTTATGGGGTGATATGACTATTGTATGTATTATACAGGCCACAATGAGGTTAAATCACTAGCCAATTCCTGCCGCTTCCACCTTAAAACATCTCTTAAATTAATAATTTTCTTGCACTAGACACAACTGAGATTTTAATCCACTCGCTCATGCTTTCCAGTCTTGACTACTGCAACTCCATCCTCTCTGGTCTCCCTAGATGTCATCTAGCTCTTTCCCAATCCATAATAAATGTCTCTGTCAGACTCGTCTTCCTCACACAAAGCTCCTTATCTGTTGCATCTCTCTGCCAATCCCTTCACTGGCTTCCTCTAACCTCCAGAATTAAACTCAAAATTCTGACTCTGACATACAAGGCCCTAAACTGCACTGCTCCCCCCTTATCTCAGACCTTGTCTTCAAATACTCTCTCTCCAGTCTCCTCTGCTTTGCTCGTAGCCTCCTCCTCTCTTGTCTTGTTACCTCCTCACATTCCTGTCTACAGAACTCCTCCAGATTGCCAGATTGGCCTCTATTTTGTGGGACTCTCTGCCTCACTGCACAAGACTCTCCCCTAGTTTTGAAAGTTTCAAGTGCGCCCTAAAGACTCTACTCTTCAGAGATGCATACAACTTACACCAATGTTTAAACCCCAGTTCCTCTCTTTCGTTGTTATCCCCTTGAACAGTGCAACTCTCAGCAGAGCCCTCTACCAACTTGATCCCTATAAATGTTACCTTGCATTTCATGCCTATGTTTTTAGTGCTACAGAATCTTTTGACGCTCTACAAATAAATGATAATAATAATAATCACTGTTGTGACTTTGTATTACAGAAAGCCAAGAGCTCAAATCCCTTCTTTTTTCCAATAACTAAAGGGTGTCAATTGAATTCAAGAGGTTAAATCACTATTGTGTGTTCCTTGTAAGATGTTTTTATTTGTGTGAAAAATATAATAGGTTCTCTCTGTAGCAAATAAATGTGAGCTAACTAAGCTGATTTATTTCATTTCAAGGTCTGTTTGACTGTCTCGTCTGATCAAGTCCATTGAACTATGTATAAGCCAGATTTACAACATAAATGTCCTGACTGCTTAAAGCAAAATTGAATTAGCTGCCAAGAAAACTTCAACATCCAAAATCACCATGAGAATCATATTTGCTATGTCCTAGATTATAATAACTTTTTTAAACCAATGTCACCCAATATTGAATTTAAAGGTAATTGAAAAACCTTTCTCCTTATGAGTGCCTTAAAGGTCCATTAAACATAACTCAACTGCATAATCAACAAATGCATAATAAGACAATGCAAAAGAACTTAATTTGAAATTCCAATGAACATTAGATTTTTTTTCTTATAAATTTAAAAATTTCTCCACCCCTTTATCATGTGACAGACATCATCAAACCAGTTTGTATTTATATGTCTATAAATGTACACATACATATTTACACATATAAACATATGTATATATATATATAGATATATATATATACACACATATATATATATATATATATATATATATATATATACACACACATATATGTACACATTTTTATATATATATATATATATACTCAAACTGTATCCAGGCTTGGCAGTCATCTTATGGATACAAAGCAGGCAGACACATTAATAAATCTTCAAACACCTTTAATCAGTATACAAACGAAATAGGCCCAAAGCCATAACGTTTCAGCTCATACACAAGATTTTCTCAAATGGAGGCCAGACAGACATAACACTGTGCACAGAGAAACCCCATTAAATACCCTCTAAACACCTACAATTGCTAACCTAAACCCATCAGCTGGTCGCACCATCAAGCAAACAGAGCAGCGCATTGGTGTCTATATACATATGCATACATACATACATTTTTATTTATAAAAAAAATAAATTATTTAAATTATGGCAGAGATAAAAGCATGAGATTAAAATCCTCCATTTCATAAAAGTATAATAAAATAAATGATTGCATAGGCAATTAGCACATCTAGGCAAGTATCCCCGCTTGCCTCTAACCAGAAATACTCCATATACACTGTAACCCATGCACCAGAGGAATTTGGGTATGATATGCAAATTAGATATTAATATTCTCTGGTGCATGGGTTACAGTGTATATGGAGAATTTCTGGATAAAGGCAAGAAGGGACACTTGCCTAGATGTGCTAATTGTCTATACAATAATTTCTGTTTAGTATATATGTATATATATATATATATATATATATATATGCATTATATATATATATATATATATATATATATATATATATATATATATATATATATATATATATATATATATATATATATATATATATACAGGGAGTGCAGAATTATTAGGCAAGTTGTATTTTTGAGGATTAATTTTATTATTGAACAACAACCATGTTCTCAATGAACCCAAAAAACTCATTAATATCAAAGCTGAATAGTTTTGGAAGTAGTTTTTAGTTTGTTTTTAGTTATAGCTATTTTAGGGGATATCTGTGTGTGCAGGTGACTATTACTGTGCATAATTATTAGGCAACTTAACAAGAAACAAATATATACCCATTTCAAATATTTATTTTTACCAGTGAAACCAATATAACATCTCAACATTCACAAATATACATTTCTGACATTCAAAAACAAAACAAAAACAAATCAGTGACCAATATAGCCACCTTTCTTTGCAAGGACACTCAAAAGCCTGCCATCCATGGATTCTGTCAGTGTTTTGATCTGTTCACCATCAACATTGCGTGCAGCAGCAACCACAGCCTCCCAGACACTGTTCAGAGAGGTGTACTGTTTTACCTCCTTGTAAATCTCACATTTGATGATGGACCACAGGATCTCAATGGGGTTCAGATCAGGTGAACAAGGAGGCCATGTCATTAGATTTTCTTCTTTTATACCCTTTCTTGCCAGCCACGCTGTGGAGTACTTGGACGCGTGTGATGGAGCATTTTCCTGCATGAAAATCATGTTTTTCTTGAAGGATGCAGACTTCTTCCTGTACCACTGCTTGAAGAAGGTGTCTTTCAGAAACTGGCAGTAGGACTGGGAGTTGAGCTTGACTCCATCCTCAACCCGAAAAGGCCCCACAAGCTCATCTTTGATGATACCAGCCCAAACCAGTACTCCACCTCCACCTTGCTGGCGTCTGAGTCGGACTGGAGCTCTCTGCCCTTTACCAATCCAGCCACGGGCCCATCCATCTGGCCCATCAAGACTCACTCTCATTTCATCAGTCCATAAAACCTTAGAAAAATCAGTCTTGAGATATTTCTTGGCCCAGTCTTGATGTTTCAGCTTGTGTGTCTTGTTCAGTGGTGGTCGTCTTTCAGCCTTTCTTACCTTGGCCATGTCTCTGAGTATTGCACACCTTGTGCTTTTGGGCACTCCAGTGATGTTGCAGCTCTGAAATATGGCCAAACTGGTGGCAAGTGGCATCTTGGCAGCTGCACGCTTGACTTTTCTCAGTTCATGGGCACTTATTTTGCGCCTTGGTTTTTCCACACGCTTCTTGCGACCCTGTTGACTATTTTGAATGAAACGCTTGATTGTTCGATGATCACGCTTCAGAAGCTTTGCAATTTTAAGAGTGCTGTATCCCTCTGCAAGATATCTCACTATTTTTGACTTTTCTGAGCATGTCAAGTCCTTCTTTTGACCCATTTTGCCAAAGGAAAGGAAGTTGCCTAATAATTATGCACACCTGATATAGGGTGTTGATGTCATTAGACCACACCCCTTCTCATTACAGAGATGCACATCACCTAATATGCTTAATTGGTAGTAGGCTTTCGAGCCTATACAGCTTGGAGTAAGACAACATGCATAAAGAGGATGATGTGGTCAAAATACTCATTTGCCTAATAATTCTGCACTCCCTGTATATATATATATATATATATATATATATATATATATAATGTGGCACTTATGTATGTGTACCGTGATGTTCACCTCTTTTCAGTACTGTTCTAGAATGCTTCAGTGCTGATTGTAGTAGGGTAGAAAACACTAATAGGCTCCAAATCAGTGTGTACATAAAGGAAAAAAGGAGAAAAACAGAAACAGAACAATAGTGTAATACTGTTAATTATTCAAACTTATAACAACAAGTTAAAGTCCCCAGGTAATATGCTCACATTCGTTAACCTCAAATGACTATGAGGTATTGTAAAAGCACTGTTGGTAAGTTTCTAAAAGTTCTTACAGCTGGGACTTCCAATGTGGATGACTTGTAAGCAAGATGTGAGTTTTTCGGTAGTAGTATTTAGTCCACTACCCTTAGTTCCATTCAAGTAATTTATTCAAAAGAAGTCTACAGTCTTGTGTATGTATATAAAGTATGTCTCAAAGTTAAAAACTTTCACCTTACGTGTTTTTTAACATTTTTCGATTTGAGTTTCTTCTTCAGCAGAGGTTAATTGTGTACTGAATGTTTTGCTCTTGATAAAAATAAATCTATAAATATATTGACATACAACATGGGGCATATTTATTAAAGGCCTGTTCGACATTATCTGATCAGTGGATCATGTCCGACAGACCTCACTGAATGCAGAGAGCAATACGCTCTCCGTATTCAGCATTGCACCAGCAGCATTTGTGAACTGCTGGTGCAACGCCGCCCCCTGCAGATTTGCGGCCAATCGTCCGTCAGCAGGGGGTTGTCAATCAACCCGATCATACTTGATCGGGTTGATTTGTGGCGATTATTGTCCGCCTCCTCAGAGCAGGCTGACAGGTCATGGACCATCAGTCTTCAGAAACACAGGCTTCATGCTCCATCCGGTTGGATTAAAATTATATGTTTTTATTAAAAAGTATAAATTTTAGTGTCATACTATATTTTAATATGCTTTTATGTGTTTTGTGAAATAAAAATTCAACCCATAGGTGCCAATTTATCAATGTATGTCTGACATGACACGCTGTAGCGTATAATGTCCGACAGACATCGCTGAATGCCGACAGCATACTCTGTCGGCATTTAACATTGCACAAGCAGTTCACCAGAACTGCTTGTGCAATGCTGCCCCCTGCAGTTCTCGGCCAATCGTCCACTAGCAGGGGGTGTCAATCAGCCCGATCATATAGGATTGGGCAGATTGCAGACTGCAGCCTCAGAGGCAGTGGACCAGTTGTGGAGCAGCGGTTTTAAGACTGCTGCTTCATAACTGCTGTTTCTGGCAAGCCTGAAGGCTCGAACGGAAACAGGGGCATCAGGGGGTGTTTATCGCGGCCTCAGAGCAGGCGGACAAGTTATGGAGCAGCGGTCATACCTGCTGTTTCCGGTGAGCCTGAAGGCTTGCGCAGAAACAGGGACATCAAGCTCCATACGGCGCTTGATAAATCAGCCCCATAGTGTGCACTAGAGCAATCTTGTCCACACTAAACCTTCTCTGGTAAATCTGATTTAACATGGACTTGTAATATCAAGTTGAACACTTAGCGCTGCGGAATTTGTTGGCGCTCTACAAATAACCTATAATAATAATAATAATAATAATAACAGGTCCTAACACTGCTTTTTTTATGCCCGCTTCTATTACGAGTCTTGCAGGTTTAGGGGCACCGCACACTTTTTTGGCCTTACCGCGAATCAACTTACGTAAATTGCGTATAGTCTTTTTTCTATGGGACTTCCATAGCGCCGGTATTACGAGTTTGTCCTGGGAGGCCAAAATGTGAGTGGTACAGCCTATCCCACAAGATTCCTAACGCATTTTAAAGTCAGTAGTTATGAGTTTTACGCTACAAAGCTGTAGCATAAAACTCATAACTAAAGTGCTAAAAAATACACTAACACCCATAAACTACCTATTAACCCCTAAACCGAGGCCCTCCCGCATCGCAAACACTAAAATAAAAATATTAATCCCTAATCTGCCGCTCCAGACATCGCCGCCACTAGAATAAACATATTAACCCCTAAACTGCCGCACTCCCGCCTCGCAAACACTAGTTAAATATTATTAACCCCAAATCTGCTGTCCCTAACATCACCGCAACCTACATTACATTTATTAACCCCTAATCTGCCGCTCCCAATGTCGCTGCCACTATTCTTAATGTATTAACCCCTAAACCTAAGTCTAACCCTAACCCCCCTAACTTAAATATAATTTAAATACATCTAAATAAAATTACTATCATTAACTAAATTATTCCTATTTAAAGGGACAGTCTACACCAGAATTTTTATTGGTTTAAAAGGTAGATAATCCCTTTATTACCCCAGTTTTGCATAACCAACACAGTTATATTAATATACTTATAACCTCTGTGATTATCTTGTATCTAAGCCTCTGCAAACTGCCCCTTTATTTCAGTTCTTTTGACAGACTTGCAGTCTTGAAAAACTGTTAAAATGCATTCTGAAAAGACGTGGCCTTCAAGGTCTAAGAAATTAGCATATGAACCTCCTAGGTTAAGCTTTCAACTAAGAATACCAAAAGAACAAAGCAAAATTAGTGATAAAAGTAAATTGGAAAATTGTTTAAAATTACATGCCCTATCTGAATCATGAAAGTTTATTTTGGCTTAGACTGTCCCTTTAAAACTAAATACTTGCATCAGCCAATAGGATTTTTTCAACCTTAATTCTGATTAACTGATAGAATTCTATCAGCCAATCGGAATCTAAGGGACGCCATCTTGGATGACGTCACTTAAAGGTACCTTAATTCGTCGGGTAGTCGTCGTTGGAAGAGGATGTTCCGCGCCGGATGTTTTGAAGATGGAGCCGCTCCACGTCGGAAGGATGAAGATAGAAGATGCCATCTAGATGGAGACTTCTGCCCATCTAGAGGAACACCTGCCCGTCTGGAGAACCAATTCTGCATGTCTGGAGGACCACTTCTGCCGGCTTCATTGAGGACATCTTGCCGCTTGGATGAAAACTTCTCCCGGTAAGTGAATCTTTGGGGGTTAGTGTTAGGATTTTTTAAAGGTGTATTGGGTGGGTTTTTATGTTTAGGTTAGGGCTTTGGGCTGCAATAGAGCTAAATGCCCTTTTAAGGGCAATGCCCATCCAAATGGGGGAATTGTGTGTATTTTTTTTTACAGGTAAAAGAGCTGATTTCTTTGAGGCAATGCCCCGCAAAAGGCCCTTTTAAGGGCTATTGGTAGTTTAGGCTAGGCTAGTTATATTTTTATTTTGATAGGGCTATTAGATTAGGTGTAATTAGTTTAAAGATCTTGTAATTTGTTTTTTATTTTCTGTAATTTAGTGTGGTTTTTTTTGTATTTTAGCTAATTGTTTTTGATTTATTTAATTGTATTTAATTTAGGTAATTTATTTAATTGTAGTGTAGTGTTAGGTGTTAGTGAAAGACAGGTTAGGTTTTATTTTACAGGTCAATTTGTATTTATTTTAGCTAGGTAGTTATTAAATAGTTAATAACTATTTAGTAACTATTCTACCTAGTTAAATTAAATACAAACTTGCCTGTAAAATAAAAATAAACCCTAAGCTAGATACAATGTAACTATTAGTTATAGTGTAGCTAGCTTAGGGTTTATTTTACAGGTAAGTCTTTAGTTTTAAATAGGAATAATTTAGTTAATGATAGTAATTTTATTTAGATTTATTTAAATTATATTTGTTAGTGGTTCTAAGGGTTAGACTTAGACTTAGGTTTAGGGGTTAATAAATTTAGAATAGTGGCAGTGACGTTGGGGGCGGCGGATTAGGGGTTAATAAATGTAGGTAGGTGGCGGCGACATTGGGGGAGGGAGATTAGGGGTTAATAAATATAATGTAGGTGTCGGTGATGTTGGGAGCGGCAGATTAGGGGTCAATAAATGTAGGTAGGTGGCGGCGACATTGGGGGAGGGAGATTAGGGGTTAATAAATATAATGTAGGTGTCGGCGATGTTGGGGACAGCAGATTAGGGGTTAATAATATGATGTAGGTGGCGGCGATGTCCGGAGCGACAGATTAGCGGTTAATAAATATAATGTAGGTGTCGGCGATGTCGGGGGCGGCAGATTAGGGGTTGATAAGGGTAAAATTAGGGGTGTTTAGACTCGGGGTTCATGTTAGGGTGTTAGGTGTAAACATAAATTTTGTTTCCCATAGGAATCAATGGGGCTGCTTTACTGAGTTTTACGCTGCTTTTTTGCAGGTGTTAGACTTTTTCTCAGCCGGCTATCCCCATTGATGTCTATGCACGAGCACGTATAACCAGCTCACCACTCACTTAAGCAGCGCTGGTATTGGAGTGCGGTATGGAGCTCAATTTTGCTCTACGCTCACTTCTTGCCTTTTAACGCCGGGTTTGTAAAAACCCGTAATACCAGCGCTGCAGGTAAGTGAGAATAACGTGCAGGTTAGCAACGCACCCCTCATAACGCAAAACTCGTAATCTAGGCGATAGTTAGCACAGTTCATCACTATCATTACCAGAACATATAATCTGGCCCAAAGTTTTTAATGACTTGTTATACCAAAGTATAGAATATTTTAAAATGTTTTCATTTTGGCTTATTTTTGTATATGAAAGAGCTGTTTTGTTCTTTGATATCCCAAATCTTTGCAATAGGTAGAACTAACAGGAAAATGTGATCACTTTACTTTATTACTTTCTATACAAACATGCTTCCTTATGTGTTCTATGTCTATATACCAAAGCACAAAAACATTTGAAAAGTAAAATGTTATTACTAGTGATGTCGCGAACCTAAAAATTTGGGTTCGCGAACAGCGAACGCGAACTTCCCCAAAAGTTTACGAACCGGCGAACCGGGCGAACCCCCATTGACTTCAATGGGCAGGCGAATTTTAAACCCACAGGGACTCTTTCTGGCCACAATAGTGATGGAAAAGTTGTTTCAAGGGGACTAACACCTGGACTGTGGCATGCTGGAGGGGGATCCATGGAAAAACTCCCATGGAAAATTACATAGTTGATGCAGAGTCTGCTTTTAAGCCATAAAGGGCATAAATCACCTAACATTCCTAAATTGTTTGGAATAACGTGCTTTAAAACATCAGGTATGATGTTGTATCGATCAGGTAGTGTAAGGGTTATGCCCGCTTCACAGTGACAGACCAAACTCCCGCAGCGGGTACAACATCATCATCATCATCACACCGTACGTCCATGTGTGTAATGCTGCCTGACTGAGACATATCCCTGTTATCTACATCCATTGGCAATAATGGTTGCGCATCACTCATTTCTTCAAACTGATGTGTAAATAACTCTTCTGACAGATCAAGTGAAGCGGCTGTGGTGCTAGTGTTGGTGGTGGCGGCAGGCGGGCGAGTGGTAACTTGAGCGGTGCCCGAAGCTAAGCTGGAGGAGGATGGTGCGTCAAGGTTCCGAGCGGAAGCTGTAGAAGATTGGGTGTCCGGTGTTAGCCAGTCAACTAGGTCCACAGAAATGTTCGAGTTCGGGGTACGTGGCCTCTGAACATTGGGCATTATTCTAGGGCCAAAGGGAATCACAGCACCACGAACACCACGGCCCCTGCGAGGTGGCCTGCCTCTGCCTGTCATTTTTTTTTCAATTGGTGGTACTATGCGTGCAAGCTACTGTGACAACAGATATGAGTAGCACTGTGCACTGGCAGAAGTTGGCAGAGTAGACGCTGTAGGCCTGACACACACGCTTGCAGACAACTAACTGCTATTCAATCTATTACAGTCAAAATTGTATTTTTTTTTTTTAAATGTACACTACTGTTACACCAGATATGAGTTGCACTGTTGTGACACTGTGCCCTGGCAGGCACTGAAACGCACACGTGTGAAGGAAACTGACTGCTATTATTTAACACAGTCAAAAAAGTGTTTTTTTTTTTTTTAATCTACACTACTGTTACACCAGATATGAGTTGCACTGGGGTGACACTGTGCCCTGGCAGGCAGGTCCTGAAACGCACACATGTGAAGGAAACTGACTGCTATTATTTAACACAGACAAAAAAGTGTTTTTTTTTTTTTAAAATCTACACTACTTTTACACCAGATATGAGTTGCACTGGGGTGACACTGTGCCCTGGCAGGCAGGCCCTGAAACGCACACGTGTGAAGGAAACTGACTGCTATTATTTAACACAGTCAAAAAAGTGTTGTTTTTTTTTAAATGTACACTACTGTTACACCAGATATGAGTTGCACTGTTGTGACACTGCCCTGGCAGGCACTGAAACGCACACGTGTGAAGGAAACTGACTGCTATTATTTAACACAGTCAAAAAAGTGTTGTTTTTTTTTAAAATCTACACTACTGTTACACCAGATATGAGTTGCACTGGGGTGACACTGTGCCCTGGCAGGCAGGTCCTGAAACGCACACATGTGAAGGAAACTGACTGCTATTATTTAACACAGACAAAAAAAGTGTTGTTTTTTTTTAAATCTACACTACTTTTACACCAGATATGAGTTGCACTGGGGTGACAATGTGCCCTGGCAGGCAGGCCCTGAAACGCACACGTGTGAAGGAAACTGACTGCTATTATTTAACACAGACAAAAAAGTGTTTTTTTTTTTTAAATCTACACTACTGTTACACCAGATATGAGTTGCACTGGGGTGACACTGTGCCCTGGCAGGCAGGTCCTGAAACGCACACATGTGCACAGGGGTGAGTGCATTGGTAACAGGGCTGTGTACTTTTTAACAATAGCATATGTTCACATTTTCAAAGTTAACATTTTATAAGTGAGGCATTAATTTTTAAGAATTATACAAGAACTACACTCAATACTCTCCACACGGCTGGTTACTAACTATCAAACTGCCTACTGACATCTGCTAAGGATTGCTGAGTTAACTTACTGTCTCTTCTGCTTTCAGGTACGTGAGCTAAGGCCCTGCACTGAATTCTTGCTATTCCCTGCTTTTTCTGTCATTTTTCAACAAATCCCTCTGTGTGTGTGTGTGTATATATATATATATATATATATATATATATATATATATATTGAGCAATTGCATTTAGTCTGTTAAAATTAAGTCCTGCATTTTTTGTAATGATTTTTCCCAATGTCTCAATTCTAATGTCTAGTTAATTGCCATGTGATGCTCACTCCTTATCAATACTTGCTATAACTCTAAAATTTATAGTTCTTTTATGTCACAGTTTTAACCCCCTCCAAATTGCATTGTCTGTTTACTTAACTCATCTCACCCTGACTAGATTCTAACATTCCAATTGGCCTTACCAACTGTCTTTGATTAGCAATTAAGTAAATTTAGTGGACTCAGCTGACTGCCCTACCTGTATATATTGCAGACTAGCTTGGGGAAGTGCATCGCACAGGGCTGTGTACTTTTTAACAATAGCATATGTTCACATTTTCCAAGTGAACATTTTATAAGTGAGGCATTAATTTTTAAGAATTATACAATAATTCAACAAGGATTGGGCAAGGGGCAAGACACAAGGCAAGTACTCTTGTATTACTATGTTTTATGTATATCATTGTATCCTTTTGCAAGTGCTGCTGTAATACTGTGTCTTATGTGTTTACTTGGTTCCCACTCAATATCTTCATACTCCTTTTTGCTACCTCTTGTCTCTACAATAAACTACATTACTCAGTTACTCCTTCTCCCTCTCCACCTGCACTGTTCATTAGCCCATCTCTCTTATACTCACCTTACTTTTGTACTCATGAACTCTACTTATTCCTAAATACTCTCTCTCCCCCCTGCACTTCAGTTAAACAACAGTCTCATTACTGCAAATCTGCTTCTCATCTCATGTCACTCTCCCTCTTGCTCATACTAGCTGCTGGCGACATTTCCCCTAATCCTGGTCCCTCACAACCTCCTAACCTTTCACATCCTTGTGTGCCTTTCAATAGACTTCAGAAACTAAACTCTGGTAACCTTAATCACATTCCTCTTACATCTAAAAACCCCTCCCCCTTCACTTGTGCACTCTGGAACTCTCGCTCTGTTTGAAACAAGCTAACTTCTATCCATGATCTCTTTATCTCCCACTCTCTTAACCTTCTGGCTCTTACAGAAACCTGGCTCTCTACTTCAGACACAGCATCCACTGCTGCCCTGTCACATGGGGGTCTCCATTTCAGCCACACTCCTAGATCTGGCAATAGACAAGGAGGTGGTGTCGGTATTTTACTTTCCTCTCGTTGCACCTTCCAACAAATACAGCCCTTCTCTTCACTAACATTTTCTTAATTTGAAGCACACATGATTCGGCTATTCTCTCCCCTCTCTATACGTGTTGCAGTCATATACCGCCCCCCTGGCTCCCCAACTCAATTTTTAGATCACTTTGCTGCCTGGCTTCCTTATTTCCTTTCCTCAGACACCCCTGCCCTCATTCTTGGCGACTTCAACATCCCCCTTAACAATCCCACTGCCCCATCTGCTAAACAACTTCTGCAACTCACTTCCTCTTTCGGTCTGTCACAATGGACTGATTCTCCCACTCACAAAGACGGTCACTCCCTTGACCTGATCTTTAGCTATCGATGCACTCTCTCAAACTTCTCAAACTCCCCTTTTCCTCTTTCTGACCACCATCTCCTTACCTGCAACATATCATCCCTTCCTACAACTCTCCCACCTTCTACTCCTCACACCAAACTTCACAGAAGCATTAGGTCTTTAGATCAGCAACAACTTGCTAATTCCCTTCAACCGCTCCTCTCATCCTTCTCCTCCTTTTCCTGCCCTGAACAATCTATCCGCCACTATAATTCCACCCTTATATCCGTCCTTGACAATCTCGCCCCTCTTACCACTGCTAGGAAATCACACACTCATCCCCAGCCCTGGCATACTCCTCTGACACAGTACCTACGCAGATGTTCCCGTACTGCTGAACGGCATTGGAGAAAATCACGGAGTTCAGCTGATTTTCTTCATTACAAATTCATCTTGAACTCCTACTACTCTGCCCTTAATCTCCACAAGCAAAACTACTTCTCTACTCTTATCTCTAATCTTTCTTCAAACCCAAAACGTCTTTTCTCCACTTTCAATACTCTCCTCCGCCCTCCTCCACTTCCTCATACAACTTCTCTGTCAGCTCAAGACTTTGCCAGTCACTTCATTAACAAAATTGATTCCATCAGACATGAAATCAGTTCTCAACACAATTCCATTCTCTCCCCCCCTCAAATACTCTCACTCAACCACAACCCTCATAACCTGAAACTTAGTTCATTCTCCCCTGTTACTGAGAACGAAGTTTCAGCACTTATACTGCGCTCTCACCTCACTACCTGTCCCCTTGACCCTATCCCCTCACAGCTGCTCCCCTCTCTCTCTGCTACCCTTACCCCTATACTAACACACATTTTCAACCTCTCCCTCAGCACTGGTACATTTCCCTCATCAATGAAACATGCACTGGTCACACCTATCCTCAAAAAACCTTCCCTTGATCCTAACTCCCCATCCAACTACCGCCCAATTTCTCTCCTCCCTCTTGCTTCAAAGCTTCTCGAAAAACTAGTATATGCACGCCTATCCCATTTCCTTACGTTAAACTCCCTTCTTGACCTGCTGCAATCTGGATTTCGTCCCTATCACTCCACAGAGACAGCTATTGTTAAGGTCACCAACGACCTACTTACAGCTAAATCAAAAGGCCACTTCTCTCTGCTTATCCTCCTTGATCTGTCCGCAGCCTTTGACACTGTCGACCACCCTCTTTTGCTCCAAACCCTCCAATCCTTCGGCATCTGTGACACAGCCCTTTTGTGGCTCTCTTCCTACCTGTCAAACCGTACCTTCAGTGTAGCCTTCTCTGGGGCCTCCTCTGCCCCGTCACCACTTTCTGTCAGAGTACCGCAAGGCTCTGTCCTCTGTCTCCTTCTCTTCTCAATCTATACGTCATCACTAGGTTCCCTAATTAAGTCCCACGGTTTCCAATATCATTTGTATGCCGATGACACCCAAATCTACTTCTCTGCACCAGAACTATCTCCTTCCTTGCTAACCCGTGTCACTAACTGTCTTTCTCACATCTCTTCCTGGATGTCCTCTCACTACCTCAAGCTAAATCTCTCCAAAACTGAGCTCCTCATTTTCCCCCCTTCTTCCAAAATCTCCACCCCTAATATCTCTATAACTGTCGACAACTCCATCATTACCCCTACCTCGCATGCCCGATGTCTCGGGGTCACATTTGACTCAGATCTTTCCTTCACTCCTCACATTCAGTCCTTGGCTACAGCCTGCCGCTTCCACCTTAAAAACATCTCTAAAATTAGACACTTCCTTACACAAGACACAACTAAGATTTTAATCCACTCTCTCATTCTTTCCCGCCTTGATTACTGCAACTCTGTCCTCTCTGGTCTCCCCACCTGCCGTATAGCTCCTTTACAATCCATAATGAATGCCTCTGCCAGACTCATCTTCCTTACACGTCGTTCTTCATCTGCTGCGCCTCTCTGCCAATCCCTTCACTGGCTTCCTCTTGCCTCTAGGATCAAACACAAAACTCTCACTCTTACATACAAAGCCCTCAACTGCACTGCTCCCCCCTACATCTCAGACCTTGTCTCCAGATACTCTCCCTCCCGTCCCCTTCGCTCTGCTCATGACCTCCTACTCTCCTCCTCTCTTGTCACCTCATCACACTCCCGTTTACAGGACTTCTCCAGACTGGCTCCCATCTTGTGGAACTCTCTGCCTCGCTCCACAAGACTCTCTTCTAGTTTTAAAAGCTTCAAGTGCTCCCTAAAGACTCTACTGTTCAGGGACGCATACAACCTACGCTAACCCTTCCTAATACTAGTTCCTCTCCTCCACTGCAATCCCCTGAACCCTCTTAGCATGTAAGCCTAAAAGTCCAGCTGTTTGTAGATCACCTTCTTAAGAGCTGACTACAAAAGTGCAACTCTTGGCAGGGCCCTCTACCCTATAATTGTTTTGTTGTACTCCCCCTTTTGTTTATAGCGCTGCGGAATCTGTTGGCGCTCTACAAATAACCAATAACCATGTGAAGGAAACTGACTGCTATTATTTAACACAGACAAAAAAGTGTTTTTTTTTTTTTTTTTAAATCTACACTACTGTTACACCAGATATGAGTTGCACTGGGGTGACACTGTGCCCTGGCAGGCAGGCAGGCAGGCAGGCCCTGAAACGCTCACGTGTGAAGGAAACTGACTGCTATTATTTAACACAGTTAAAAAAGTGTTGTTTTTTTTAAATCTACACTACTGTTACACCAGATATGAGTTGCACTGGGGTGACACTGTGCCCTGGCAGGCAGGCAGGCACTAAAACGCACACGTGTGAAGGAAACTGGCTGCTATTATTTAATACAGTCAAAAAAGTGTTGTTTTTTTTAAATCTACACTACTGTTACACCAGATATGATTTGCACTGGGGTGACACTGTGCCCTGGCAGGCAGGCACTGAAACGCACACGTGTGAAGGAAACTGACTGCTATTATTTAACACAGTCAAAAAAGTGTTGTTTTTTTTAAATCTACACTACTGTTACACCAGATATGAGTTGCACTGGGGTGACACTGTGCCCTGGCAGGCAGGCCCTGAAACGCACACGTGTGAAGGAAACTGACTGCTATTATTTAAAACAGTTTCAAAAAAGTGTTGTTTTTTCAAATCTATACTACTGTTACACCAGATATGAGTTGCACTGGGGTGACACTGTGCCCTGGCAGGCAGGCCCTGAGATGCACATGTGTGAAGGAAACTGACTGCTATTATTTAACACAGTCAAAAAAGTGTTTTTTTTTTAAATCTACACTACTGTTACACCAGATATGAGTTGCACTGAGGTGACACTGTGCCCTGGCAGGCAGGCACTGAAACGCACACGTGTGAAGGAAACTGACTGCTATTATTTAACACAGTCAAAAAAGTGTTGTTTTTTTTAAATCTACACTACTGTTACACCAGATATGAGTTGCACTGGGGTGACACTGTGCCCTGGCAGGCAGGCCCTGAAACGCACATGTGTGAAGGAAACTAACTGCTATTATTTAACACAGTCAAAAAAGTGTTTTTTTTTTTTAATCTACACTACTGTTACACCAGATATGAGTTGCACTGGGGTGACACTGTGTCCTGGCAGGCAGGCCCTGAAACGCACACGTGTGAAGGAAACTGACTGCTATTATTTAACACAGTCAAAAAAGTATTGTTTTTTTTAAAATCTACACTACTGTTACACCAGATATGAGTTGCACTGGGGTGACACTGTGCCCTGGCAGGCAGGCAGGCCCTGAAATGCTCACGTGTGAAGGAGACTGACTGCTATTATTTAACACAGTCAAAAAAGTGTTGTTTTTTTTAAATCTACAGTACTGTTACACCAGATATGAGTAGTGGCACTGGGCAAGTGGGCACAGTATACGCTGTGAGCCTGACACACACGCTGGCAGGCAGGCAACTGCAATTAGATTACACAGGAAAAGAAAAAAAAGCAGACTGATGTTTTACCCTAAAAAGGGCTTTTTGGGGTGCTGTCCTTACAGCAGAGATCAGATGAGTCCTTCAAGACTGTATTGGACACTGAATACACTAGCCTAGCTATCAATTTCCCTATTAAATCACCAGCAGCTACCCTGTCCCTCCTCTCACTAAGAATGCAGCTTCCAAATTAATCTAAAATGGATGCTGTCCAGGAGGTAGGAGGGTCTGGGAGGGAGTGTCTGCTGCTGATTGGCTGAAATGTGTCTGCTGACTGTGAGGCACAGGGCAAAGTATTACTCAATGATGACGAATAGGGGCGAACGCGAACATGCTATGTTCGCTGGGAACTATTCGCCGGCGAACTATTCGTGACATAAATAGTTATTACTTCTCTCTCCTGCCTCTCACTGGGATTGTAATTTCTCCTGCTAGCTGTGTTTTCATAGCTTTTTTAAAGCCAATACTTAAGTATTACAATTTTCAGCATACATGGGGCTATCACAGGCAAAAGCAGCTATTTCAAATAAAGAAAGTAAAGGTAGAAGAACTATTTGTAAACAATTTAAAAGTAAATGAAACCTAAAATTTTCTTGTTTGATTCAGACAGAGCATACCATTTATAAAAAGTTCACAATTTACTTATGAAATTTGCTTCTCTCCCTTGATATTCTTTGTTGAATACATACCTAGGTAGGGATCTGGAGCACTACAAGGCAGGACATAGTGCTGCTATCTAGTGATGTTGGAAATGAATAACATTCTTGCAAAACTACTACAATTTAGGGCACCAGAAATATTCTGTCTCCTATGTATACGTCTGTGCTTTTCAACAAAAGATACCAAGAGAACAATGAAAAATTGATAATAGAAATAAATTAAGTTGTTTAAAATTGCATGCTCTATCTTAATCATGAAAGAAAATTTTGGGGTTTCATATTTCTTTAATACACTCCAGCATGTAAAATGGATAATTGAGAACATATTAAAGGGGCAGTAAACCTATACAATAGTGTTATATAATTCTGCACAAAGTAGAATTTTGTAGAACACCGCTCCTACTAGCGGGTCTGTTATTTTCAGAAGCGTATCGCAGCACGCTGTCTAGTCACAGCCGGCCCCATTGCACCATTAAACTCAATGTGGCACTAAAATAATGGTATATAATTCTGCACCCTTTAATGGCTAGATTACAAGTGGAATGCAATTTAGCTCTTGTGTTCAAGTGCAATTGCCAATTTGTGATCTTTTGATAATGTTAACGCAAGTACTGTGCCAGGAGTTTCGCACTGATATTACAAGTTGAAAATAGCATGTTTGAGCACTATTAAAGAGATATTGGTTAATGTTTTCTGTAAACCAATATTCAAACACCACACATTCTCAGAGAGCTGGCAGTGGTGTTTATTTCTTCTGAAGATGTAATTTGTGTCATCCAAGCCACTGCTAAATCTATGAGAAGGTGTCATATCTGAATACTGGTGCACAAGTCCTCACTGAATATGTATGTATGCTACAGAAAAACAGTAATAGATTTTACTAGAAGCATTTTTGCTAATGGAAGTATATTGGGAAAAAGTTTATGTTTCAAATTGAAGTGCACCCAAGCACATTTCTTTTTGACCTTTGTATCCCTTTAACCCACTGGTTTGCAAACCTGTCCTCAGGCCTCCCCAACAGGCCAGATTTTCTGGATTACCTAGGAGGAGAGAAGGTAAAGTAACCATGTTTTCTAATACACAGATTATTTCACTTGTGTTCTAGTTCAGATGTTCACAAAATGTGGCCTGTTAGGGAGGCCAGAGGACAGGTTTGAGAACCAGTGATTTAACCCCTTGGGCCAGTCAGATGTAGATCTACGTCATCGGGAACATAGTCCATTGTACCATTTAACGTAGATTTATGTCCAACCTTCAGGCAGCCCATGCAATCTCAGTTGTCAAGTAAAAGCCTAGAGCTGATGCTCCTAGCTCCAGACATCTGGTAAAGACGCATGATAGGTTCTTTGTTACCATATGAAGGCAGATTGCCAGATTGTTATAGACAGTGACACGCTCTATGTCATTACCTGTAACAATCTCCGTTGGTGCCTGTGGGAGGTGTGGAAGGCATGAAGGGAGGTGGGTGGAATGAACAGTGGGTGAAGGGGGGAGGGAGTTAGAGGGAATAGAGGGACCTTACCTACAGAAAATAAACTTTGGAAGGTAGACGGGATGCTACAATATAGAAAAATTAGGCTCCCTAAAAAATGATGTGGGGGGGGGAAGATCACATACACTAAAGAACCTAAGATGGTGGTGAGGAGTGTGTGTGGGGGGGGGGGCTGTTTGGGAGGGATCAGGGAGGTGTCAGATGATGGCGAATCCAAACACTAGAATATGATTGCCCTTGTTGGCTAGCTAATTAACCCCTTCACTGCTAGACATTTAAGAAATGTGATGCGCAGCTGCAATTAGTGGCCTTCTAATTATCAAAAATCAATGGCAAAGCCCTGCATCTCTGGTATTTTTTGAACAAACGGGATTCCAAAAAAGCTTTTCCAACCATTTGTCTTGTGGCTGCTGTAGTTGTGTGCAAATAATTTCATTGAGAAACCCAAAGTTTGTGAAAAAGTTAACTATTTTGTTAATATGATTGCTTTTGGATGCGAATCAATAGCATGAAATGTACCAAAATTGGCCTAGATCAATACCTTGGGTTGTCCACTAAAAAACAAGGCTCTTTTTCTCAATTTTTCTATTTAAATGGAGTGATAGCAAAAATGCTAAAAAATCTCTTGTATTTTAGGCAGGTTTTCTCTGAAATTCCCGGTAGCAAAGGAGTTAACCACTTTCCCTATTTTTACCCTTTCTTCATATATTCCCAGACTTTTCTTATTAACTTTTTTTTTTTATCTCAGATGGAGGGGCGGAGAATCAGGAGAGAGAAGAGAGGAGAGTAAAGAGGTGAGAGGAGATAGGAGAGAGAGAGAGGAGAGCAATCAGGAAGAGTAGAGAGAACAGGCAGAGTAGAAAGGACAGTGAGAGGAGCAGTAGAGGAGAGAGGATAGGTACAGGAGAAAGGATAGGGACAGGAGAGAGAACAGTGACAGAAGGGGGGTCAGGGAGATGACAATGTTTATTTGGCCTTTAGGCAAGGGTCAGAGGGTAGACCCTGAGGGAGATAGCAGAACTGTAGAGAGGGTGCAATGCAGTCCGGGGATCAACAGTCTGTACCTGCATCACGAGGGAGAAACAGAATGAGGGAGGAGAAGTATACATAAGAGGAAAAGGAGACCCTTATTAGGGCATATTCAGAGGGATAGGAGGATAGAGAACCGCAAAATTGCCAGTGAGCAGAGAGCATCTAGACTGGGTACAGTCCCCCTTGTGTATTTCACTATTGTCACTGGGAGGAGATGCTTAGAGAGTGAATCTCTGAGGTGACGGTCATTGGTGTTCCAGAAGGCATTGATACTAGGGAGAGGCACCACATATCTTCTAATAAGGACAAAACTTACCACTATTGTATTTTTGAGAATAATAAAACGTCATTTTGCATTTTCAGAGCATTATTACATTTCTAAAGTTAAAAGTTTCAGAACAGAAAATGTATACGTATGTCACAATTGTTCTTCCGCATTTATAACACTATAAGAATCATTACACGATTAAGACATAGCATGATATTTTAACATATAATATATAAGTTAAAATCTTATACGGCTAGATTACGAGTTTTGCGGTAAGAGCGGCTCGGTACTAACTTGCAAGTTATTTCCACCACTCACTTTCCTATAGCGCCGCTATAACAGGTTTTCATAAACCCGGCGTTAGCAGGCAATATTGCAGCATTGAGCAAAATTGTGCTCCATACCGCACTCAAATACCAGCGCTGCTTTGAGCTGGTTTTACGTGCTTGTGCATGATTTACCCATAGACTTCAATGGGGAAAGCCGGCTAAAAAAAGCCTAACAACTGCAATAAAATAGTGTAGAGCTCTGTAACGCAGCCCCATTGATTCTTATGGGGAAACAAAAGTTATGTTTACACCTAACACCCTAACATAAACCCCGAATCTAAACACCCCTAATCTGCTGCCCGCCACCCCGCCACCTACCGACACTTATTAACCTCTAATCTGTCACCCCCAATGTCGCCGCCACCCACCTACACTTATTAACCCCTAATCTGACGCCCCTAATGTTGCCGCCACCTACCTACACTTATTAACCCCTAATCTTCTGCCTCCAACATCGCCGCCACTATACTAAAGTTATTAACCCCTAAACCTAACCCTAAGTCTAACCCTAACACTCACTAACTTTAATATAATTAAAATAACTCTAAATAAAAATGACTATCATTAACTAAATAATTCCTATTTAAAACTAAATACCTGTAAAATAAAACCTAAGCTAGCTACAATATAACTGATAGTTACATTGTAGCTATCTTAGGTTTTATTTTTATTTCACAGGCAAGTTTGTATTTATTTTAACTAGGTAGACTAGTTAGTAAATAGTTATTAACTATTTAATAACTACCTAGCTAAAATAAATACAAATTTACCTGTAAAATAAAACCTAACCTGTATTACACCTAACATTACACTAAAATTAAATAAATTACATTAATTAAATACAATTAACTAAATTACAAAAACAAACAAACACTAAATTACACAAAATAAAAAAGAAATGATCAAATATTTATTTTCTGTTCCAATCAGCCAATAGAATGCGAGCTCAATCCTATTGGCTGATTGTATCAGCCAATAGGATTGAAACTCAATCCTATTGGCTGATTGAATCAGCCAATAGGATTTTTTCACCTTTAATTCTGATTGGCTGATAGAATTCTATCAGCCAATCGAAATTCAAGGGACGCCATCTTGGATGACGTCCTTTAAAGGAACCTTCATTCTTTGTTAGCCGTCGTCAGAAGAGGATGCTCCGTGCCGGATGTCTTGAAGATGGAGCCGCTCCGTGCCGGATGGATGAAGATAGAAGATGCAGTCTGGATGAAGACTTCTGCCGGCTTGGATGAAGACTTCGGCCCGCTAGGATGAAGACTTCTCCCGGCTTCATTGAGGACTTCTTGCCGCTTGGGTGAAGACTTCTGCCGCTTCGTTGAGGATGGATGTCCGGTCTTCAAAAACTGTAAGTGGATCTTTGGGGGTTAGCGTTAGGTTTTTTTAAGGGTTTATTTGGTGGGTCTTATTTTTAGATTAGGGTTTGGGCTGAAAAAGAGTTAAATTACCTTTAAAGGGTAATGCCCATCCAAATGCTCTTTTCAGGGCAATAGGGAGCTTAGGTTTTTTAGATAGGATTTTTTTGGGGGGTTGGTTGTGTGGGTGGTGGGTTTTACTGTTGGGGGTTTTAAGGGCTATTTGCAGTTTAGTTTAGGCATGTAAAGAATGATCAAAGAAAATATATTTAATATAAAAAAATCAATTTATTTATTTTTCCAAAAGAGATTTTTTCAAAAAGAACATTGCTAAAACATATATTATTTTTTTTTCTCAACAGACTCTTCATCAGAACACAGAGCCACCAAAAGGAAAGAAAAACCACAGCCCCCACCCAGAGTGGAAGAAAGGAGGAACTGTGGGATAATGATGATGATGTCCCTTCTCTTGGCGCCGTAAGGGTCTCTACTCCACCGCTCTCACTTCCATCACACACTGCATTCCACTCAACATCTGAGGAAGCTGGACCCTCACCTAGGGAGAAGACCCCCTGTGCTGCTCATTCTGCTTCTGCTGCACCAATGTCAAACCAGTCCAGGAGGCTAACATTATGAGATAGCTCAAAATTAACTTTGCAAAATGAAGGGAGGACAACAGAGTGTACCTTGAACAACAGATAGGAGTTGCTTGGTATTTCGGTGATGGACTGACCGTAATAGGTGGGATCAGACTGATGTACTACAGAAAAGATCTACTCTGTGAAAAGCATTACTGGGATAAAAAGAAGCTGCACGCAGGTGGTAAATCACCATAGAACAGGCTAACAATGTTATTGAGCTGGTCGTTTGTTCCTGAGAGTGCACTTCTATCTGTGCATATTAAGTTTCCCTAAGGGAAAAAGGGGCAACCAGACGTGGACTCCTTGCTCAGTGCCCATCCAAATGCCCTTTTCAGGGCAATGGGGAGCTTATGTTTTTTTAGATAGTAAAGGTCCTTTTAAGGGCTATTGGTAGTTTAGTTTAGGCTAGGGTTTTTTTTTATTTTGGGGGGCTTTTTATTTTAATAGGGCTATTAGATTAGGTGTAATTAGTTTAAATATCTGTAATTTGTTTATTATTTTCTGTAATTTAGTGGGGGTTTTTTCGTACTTTAGCTAATTTAATTTAGGTAATTGTATTTAATTTAGTTAATTTATTTAATTATATTGTAGTGTTAGGTGTTAGTTTAACTTAGGTTAGGTTTTATTTTACAGGTAAATTTGTCTTTATTTTAGCTAGGTAGTTATTAAATAGTTAATAACTATTTAATAACTATTCTACCTAGTTAAAATAAATACAAACTTGCCTGTAAAATAAAAATAAACTCCAAGCTAGCTACAATGTAACTATTAGTTATATTGTAGCTATTTTAGGGTTTATTTTATAGGTAAGTATTTCGTTTTAAATAGGAATAATTTAGTTAATGATAGGAATATTTATTTATATTTAGATTTATTTAAATTATATTTAAGTTAGTGGGTTTAGGGTTAGACTTAGGTTTAGGGGTTGATATGTTTATTATAGTGGCAGCGACGTTGGGGGAGGCAGATTAGGGGTTAAAAAGTGTAGGTAGGTTGCGGCGACATTGGGGGCGGCAGATTAGGGGATAATAAATATAATGTAGGTGACTGCGATGTTGGGGGCAGCAGATTAGGGGTTCATAAATATAATGTAGGTGGCGGTGGTGTCCGGAGCGGCAGATTAGGGGTTAAAATTTTTATTATAGTGTTTGCGATGCGGGAGGGTCTCGGATTAGGGGTTAATAGGTAGTTTATGGGTGTTAGTGTACTTTTTAAAACTTTAGTTATGAGTTTTATGTTACAGCGTTGTACCATAAAACTCTTAAGTACTGACTTTTAAATGAGTTAGGAATCTTGACAGGGTAGGCTGTACCGCTCACTTTTTGGCCTCCCAGGACAGACTCGTAATACCGGTGCTATGGAAGTCCCATAGAAAAAAGACTTTATGAAGTTTAAGTTGTTTTGCGGTAAGGCCAAAGAAGTGTGTGGTACAACTAAACCTTCAAGACTCGTAATACCAGTGGGCGTAAAAAAGCAGCGTTAGAACTTCTTAACGCTGCTTTTTTACCCTAACGCACAACTAGTAATCTAGCCGTATGTAAGTCTTCCATGAATTAAAATCTTATTAATGACAGATGTCCTATGTTTTATAATAATATCCAGTACAATACAGTATCTAAGAATATTACATGTATGAGCTTTTGATATGCATGAATAGACAAAAATTTAGTCCAAACTTAAAGGGACAGTTTACTCAAAAATGTTCTCCCCTTTAATTTGTTCCTAATGATCCACTTTACCTGCTAGAGTGTATTAAATTGTTTACAAGTATTTCCATTACCCTTATTTTGGCATTTGAAATAGTTTATTTAGCCTGTGGTATCCCCACCTATTCTGAAAGTTTTTGGCCTCAAGGCCAAGCTGTGTAAACACAGTCAATAGAAGAAATTACACTCCCAGTGGGTTATAGAAGAGATAAGGTAAAAAATTTAAATTTTCCATTGTTCTCTCCAAGTATTGGTCTTTGGTTTATGGACAGATATAAGATAAAGAAGCAGGTGAATGTACACAATGTGATAAAATAATGAGATCTGATTATACCTACAAGCTCAACCCATTTTTTAGGTTGTGGCTTCAAAACACAAAGGCCTAGATTTGGAGTTTGGCGGTAGCCGTGAAAACCAGCGTTAGAGGCTCCTAACGCTGGTTTTAGGCTACCGCCGGTATTTGGAATCAGTCAAAAAAAGGTCTAACGCTCACTTTTCAGCCGCGACTTTTCCATACCGCAGATCCCCTTACGTCAATTGCGTATCCTATCTTTTCAATGGGATCTTTCTAACTCCGGTATTTAGAGTCGTGGCTGAAGTGAGCGTTAGAATTCTAACGACAAAACTCCAGCCACAGAAAAAAGTCAGTAGTTAAGAGCTTTCTGGGCTAACGCTGGTTCATAAAGCTCTTAACTACTGTGCCCTAAAGTACACTAACACCCATAAACTACCTATGTACCCCTAAACCGAGGTCCCCCCACACCGCCGCCACTCGATTAATTTTTTTTAACCCCTAATGTGCCGACCGCCACCTACGTTATCCTTATGTACCCCTAATCTGCTGCCCCTAACACCGCTGACCCCTATATTATATTTATTAACCCCTAACCTGCCCCCACAACGTCGCCGCCAGCTACCTACACTTATTAACCCCTAATCTGCCGTCCGCACGCCGCCGCCAGCTACATTATAGCTATGTACCCCTAATCTGCTGCCCCTAACACCGCCGACCCCTATATTATATTTATTAACCCCTAATCTGACCCCCTCAATGTCGCCTCCACCTGCCTACACTTATTAACCCTTAATTTGCCGACCGGACTGCACCGCTATTATAATAAAGTTATTAACCCCTAATCCGCCTCACTAACCCTATAATAAATAACGTACGTCTGGGGTTTTGCTGTTTCTCTCGTTCAGAGAAGAATTGCCTGGTATTTCGGGGCTGGACTGTACTGTGAAGTCAGGATCAGACTGATATGCTTCAGGAAAGTTTTTCTCTGTGAAAGGCACATGTTGAGCAAAAAGAGGCTGCTTCTTGGGTGGTAACTAGCCATAGAACAAGCTATTATGCTATTGTTCATTTCCAGGTTGAGCGCTTCTCTCTTTTTATTTATGCAAATTATGACATTTTGGGAAGTCTCCCTAAGTGTGATGCGGGAATGCAGACGTGGACCCGTTGCTCAGTGTGCCTAGAGGGATATGGCTGCACCTCACTGACGAGGCCCACAATAGGCCGAAACGTACGTCTGGGGTTTTGCTGTTTCTCTCGTTCAGAGAAGAATTGCCTGGTATTTCGGGGCTGGACTGTACTGTGAAGTCAGGATCAGACTGATATGCTTCAGGAAAGTTTTTCTCTGTGAAAGGCACATGTTGAGCAAAAAGAGGCTGCTTCTTGGGTGGTAACTAGCCATAGAACAAGCTATTATGCTATTGTTCGTTTCCAGGTTGAGCGCTTCTCTCTTTTTATTTATGCAAATTATGACATTTTGGGAAGTCTCCCTAAGTGTGATGCGGGAATCCAGACGTGGACCCGTTGCTCAGTGTGCCTAGAGGGACATGGCTGCACCTCACTGACGAGGCCCACAATAGGCCGAAACGTAAGTCTGGGGTTTTGCTGTTTCTCTCGTTCAGAGAAGAATTGCCTGGTATTTCGGGGCTGGACTGTACTGTGAAGTCAGGATCAGACTGATATGCTTCAGGAAAGTGTTTCTCTGTGAAAGGCACATGTTGAGCAAAAATATGCTGCTTCTTGGGTGGTAACTAGCCATAGAACAAGCTATTATGCTATTGTTCGTTTCCAGGTTGAGCGCTTCTCTCTTTTTATTTATGCAAATTATGACATTTTGGGAAGTCTCCCTAAGTGTGATGCGGGAATCCAGACGTGGACCCGTTGCTCAGTGTGCCTAGAGGGATATGGCTGCACCTCACTGACGAGGCCCACAATAGGCCGAAACGTACGTCTGGGGTTTTGTTGTTTCTCTCGTTCAGAGAAGAATTGCCTGGTATTTCGGGGCTGGACTGTACTGTGAAGTCAGGATCAGACTGATATGCTTCAGGAAAGTTTTTCTCTGTGAAAGGCAAATGTTGAGCAAAAAGAGGCTGCTTCTTGGGTGGTAACTAGCCATAGAACAAGCTATTATGCTATTGTTCGTTTCCAGGTTGAGCGCTTCTCTCTTTTTATTTAGGCAAATTTTGACATTTTGGGAAGTCTCCCTAAGTGTGATGCGGGAATCCAGACGTGGACCCGTTGCTCAGTGTGCCTAGAGGGATATGGCTGCACCTCACTGACGAGGCCCACAATCGGTCAAAATGTACGTCTGGGATTTTGCTGTTTCTCTCGTTCAGAGAAGAATTGCCTGGTATTTCGGGGCTGGACTGTACTGTGAAGTCAGGATCAGACTGATATGCTTCAGGAAAGTTCTTCTCTGTGAAAGGCACATGTTGAGCAAAAAGAGGCTGCTTCTTGGGTGGTAACTAGCCATAGAACAAGCTATTATGCTATTGTTCGTTTCCAGGTTGAGCGCTTCTCTCTTTTTATTTATGCAAATTATGACATTTTGGGAAGTCTCCCTAAGTGTGATGCGGGAATCCAGACGTGGACCCGTTGCTCAGTGTGCCTACAGGGATATGGCTGCACCTCACTGACGAGGCCCACAATAGGCCGAAATGTACATCTGGGGTTTTGCTGTTTCTCTCGTTCAGAGAAGAATTGCCTGGTATTTCGGGGCTGGACTGTACTGTGAAATCAGGATCAGACTGATATGCTTCAGGAAAGTTTTTCTCTGTAAAGGCACATGTTGAGCAAAATGAGGCTGCTTCTTGGGTGGTAACTAGCCATAGAACAAGCTATTATGCTATTGTTCATTTCCAGGTTGAGCGCTTCTCTCTTTTTATTTATGCAAATTATGACATTTTGGGAAGTCTCCCTAAGTGTGATGCGGGAATCCAGACGTGGACCCGTTGCTCAGTGTGCCTAGAGGGATATGGCTGCACCTCACTGATGAGGCCCACAATAGGCCGAAACGTACGTCTGGGGTTTTGCTGTTTCTCTCGTTCAGAGAAGAATTGCCTGGTATTTCGGGGCTGGACTGTACTGTGAAGTCAGGATCAGACTGATATGCTTCAGGAAAGTTTTTCTCTGTGAAAGGCACATGTTGAGCAAAAAGAGGCTGCTTCTTGGGTGGTAACTAGCCATAGAACAAGCTATTATGCTATTGTTCGTTTCCAGGTTGAGCGCTTCTCTCTTTTTATTTATGCAAATTATGACATTTTGGGAAGTCTCCCTAAGTGTGATGTGGGAATGCAGAAGTGGACCCGTTGCTCAGTGTGCCTAGAGGGATATGGCTGCACCTCACTGATGAGGCCCACAATAGGCCGAAACGTACGTCTGGGGTTTTGCTGTTTCTCTCGTTCAGAGAAGAATTGCCTGGTATTTCGGGGCTGGACTGTACTGTGAAGTCAGGATCAGACTGATATGCTTCAGGAAAGTTTTTCTCTGTGAAAGGCACATGTTGAGCAAAAAGAGGCTGCTTCTTGGGTGGTAACTAGCCATAGAACAAGCTATTATGCTATTGTTCGTTTCCAGGTTGAGCGCTTCTCTCTTTTTATTTATGCAAATTATGACATTTTGGGAAGTCTCCCTAAGTGTGATGCGGGAATGCAGAAGTGGACCCGTTGCTCAGTGTGCCTAGAGGGATATGGCTGCACCTCACTGACGAGGCCCACAATAGGCCGAAACGTACGTCTGGGGTTTTGCTGTTTCTCTCGTTCAGAGAAGAATTGCCTGGTATTTCGGGGCTGGACTGTACTGTGAAGTCAGGATCAGACTGATATGCTTCAGGAAAGTTTTTCTCTGTGAAAGGCAAATGTTGAGCAAAAAGAGGCTGCTTCTTGGGTGGTAACTAGCCATAGAACAAGCTATTATGCTATTGTTCGTTTCCAGGTTGAGCGCTTCTCTCTTTTTATTTAGGCAAATTTTGACATTTTGGGAAGTCTCCCTAAGTGTGATGCAGGAATCCAGACGTGGACCCGTTGCTCAGTGTGCCTAGAGGGATATGGCTGCACCTCACTGACGAGGCCCACAATCGGTCGAAATGTACGTCTGGGATTTTGCTGTTTCTCTCGTTCAGAGAAGAATTGCCTGGTATTTCGGGGCTGGACTGTACTGTGAAGTCAGGATCAGACTGATATGCTTCAGGAAAGTTCTTCTCTGTGAAAGGCACATGTTGAGCAAAAAGAGGCTGCTTCTTGGGTGGTAACTAGCCATAGAACAAGCTATTATGCTATTGTTCGTTTCCAGGTTGAGCGCTTCTCTCTTTTTATTTATGCAAATTATGACATTTTGGGAAGTCTCCCTAAGTGTGATGTGGGAATCCAGACGTGGACCCGTTGCTCAGTGTGCCTACAGGGATATGGCTGCACCTCACTGACGAGGCCCACAATAGGCCGAAATGTACATCTGGGGTTTTGCTGTTTCTCTCGTTCAGAGAAGAATTGCCTGGTATTTCGGGGCTGGACTGTACTGTGAAATCAGGATCAGACTGATATGCTTCAGGAAAGTTTTTCTCTGTAAAGGCACATGTTGAGCAAAATGAGGCTGCTTCTTGGGTGGTAACTAGCCATAGAACAAGCTATTATGCTATTGTTCGTTTCCAGGTTGAGCACTTCTCTCTTTTTATTTATGCAAATTATGACATTTTGGGAAGTCTCCCTAAGTGTGATGCGGGAATCCAGACGTGGACCCGTTGCTCAGTGTGCCTAGAGGGATATGGCTGCACCTCACTGATGAGGCCCACAATAGGCCGAAACGTACGTCTGGGGTTTTGCTGTTTCTCTCGTTCAGAGAAGAATTGCCTGGTATTTCGGGGCTGGACTGTACTGTGAAGTCAGGATCAGACTGATATGCTTCAGGAAAGTTTTTCTCTGTGAAAGGCACATGTTGAGCAAAAAGAGGCTGCTTCTTGGGTGGTAACTAGCCATAGAACAAGCTATTATGCTATTGTTCGTTTCCAGGTTGAGCGCTTCTCTCTTTTTATTTATGCAAATTATGACATTTTGGGAAGTCTCCCTAAGTGTGATGCGGGAATGCAGAAGTGGACCCGTTGCTCAGTGTGCCTAGAGGGATATGGCTGCACCTCACTGACGAGGCCCACAATAGGCCGAAACGTACGTCTGGGGTTTTGCTGTTTCTCTCGTTCAGAGAAGAATTGCCTGGTATTTCGGGGCTGGACTGTACTGTGAAGTCAGGATCAGACTGATATGCTTCAGGAAAGTTTTTCTCTGTGAAAGGCACATGTTGAGCAAAAAGAGGATGCTTCTTGGGTGGAAACTAGCCATAGAACAAGCTATTATGCTATTGTTCGTTTCCAGGTTGAGCGCTTCTCTCTTTTTATTTACCCTATAATAAATAGTATTAACCCCTAATCTGCCCTCCCTAACATCGCCGACACCTAACTTCAAACATTAACCCCTAATCTGCCGACTGGAGCTCACCGCTATTCTAATAAATGTATTAACCCCTAAAGCTGTCTAACCCTAACGCCAATCGGATTGAACTTGATTCTGATTGGCTGATTCCATCAGCCAATCAGAATATTCCTACCTTAATTCCGATTGGCTGATAGAATCCTATCAGCCAATCGGAATTCGAGGGACGCTATCTTGGATGACGTCATTTAAAGGAACCGTCATTCATCGTCTAGTCGTCAGTTGAAGAGGATGTTCCGCGTCGGCTTGGAAGAAGATGGTTCCGCTCCGCTCCAGAAGAAAGAAGATTGAAGATGCGGCTTGATAGAAGACTTCATCCAGATGATGGACTTCCGACTTCAGCCCGAGGATGGATTTCTTCAGTCGCCGCTTGGATGAAGACTTCAGCCCGAGGATGAACGTCACTCTTCAGCCCCCCGCTTGGGCTTGGATCAACACTTCCGAGGCTTGGATCAAGACTTCCGAGGACGGATCGGTGAACCTGGCAGGGTGAAGATAAGGTAGGAAGATCTTCAGGGGCTTAGTGTTAGGTTTATTTAAGGGGGGTTTGGGTTAGATTAGGGGTATGTGGGTGGTGGGTTGTAATGTTGGGGGGGTATTGTATGTGTTTTTTTACAGGCAAAAGAGCTGAATTTCTTGGGGCATGCCCCGTAAAGGGCCCTGTTCAGGGCTGGTAAGGTAAAAGAGCTTTGAACTTTTGTAATTTAGAATAGGGTAGGGCATTTTTTTATTTTGGGGGGCTTTGTTATTTTATTAGGGGGCTTAGAGTAGGTGTAATTAGTTTAAAATTGTTGTAATATTTTCTTTATGTTTGTAAATATTTTTTTATTTTTTGTAACTTAGTTCTTTTTTATTTTTTGTACTTTAGTTAGTTTATTTCATTGTATTTATTTGTAGATAGGTTTAATTGTAACTTAGGTTAGGATTTATTTAACAGGTAAATTTGTAATTATTTTAACTATTTTAGCTATTAAATAGTTCTTAACTATTTAATAGCTATTGTACCTGGTTAAAATAAATACAAAGTTGCCTGTAAAATAAATATAAATCCTAAAATAGCTATAATATAATTATAATTTATATTGTAGCTATATTAGGATTTATTTTACAGGTAAGTATTTAGCTTTAAATAGGAATAATTTATTTAATAAGAGTTAATTTCGTTAGATTTAAATTATATTTAAATTAGGGGGGTGTTAGTGTTATGGTTAGACTTAGCTTTAGGGGTTAATACATTTATTAGAATAGCGGTGAGCTCCAGTCGGCAGATTAGGGGTTAATGTTTGAAGTTAGGTGTCGGCGATGTTAGGGAGGGCAGATTAGGGGTTAATACTATTTATTATAGGGTTAGTGAGGCGGATTAGGGGTTAATAACTTTATTATAATAGCGATGCGTCCGGTCGGCAGATTAGGGGTTAATAAGTGTAGGCAGGTGGAGGCGACGTTGTGGGGGGCAGATTAGGGGTTAATAAATATAATATAGGGGTCGGCGGTGTTAGGGGCAGCAGATTAGGGGTACATAGGGATAATGTAAGTAGCGGCGGTTTACGGAGCGGCAGATTAGGGGTTAATAATAATATGCAGGGGTCAGCGATAGCGGGGGCGGCAGAATAGGGGTTAATAAGTGTAAGGTTAGGGGTGTTTAGACTCGGGGTACATGTTAGGGTGTTAGGTGCAGACTTTGGAAGTGTTTCCCCATAGACAACAATGGGGCTGCGTTAGGAGCTGAACGCGGCTTTTTTGCAGGTGTTAGGTTTTTTTTCAGCTAAAACAGCCCCATTGTTTTCTATGGGGGAATCGTGCACGAGCACGTTTTTTAGGATGGCCGCGTCCGTAAGCAACTCTGGTATCGAGAGTTGAAGTTGCGTTAAATATGCTATACGCTTTTTTGGAGCCTAACGCAGCCATTCTGTGGACTCTCAATACCAGAGTTATTTAAAAGGTGCGGCCAGAAAAAAGCCAGTGTTAGCTACGCGGGTCGTTACCGACAAAACTCTAAATCTAGCCGTAAATTAGGTAATTCATATAAACAAATAAGCCTTAAAAAGCAAATCTCATACATTTTATATTCTGCAGCTGGTAAAAAAAATAATTGAAAACACCTTAAGGGAAAAACATTTTTATAGTATACTGTCCCTTAAAAGACTTGTATCACAGATAACTTTACTATTTTTAAAAGGTAAGTTTAAATATTTGCTTGGCTACAGGTTGCTATTAATAATAAGTTGGAAAAAAAATATATATATTTTTATGCTAATAATCTGAACTGGGTATTTGAGAATATTCAAATATGTTCCATTTAAAACAGTGCTTGTGAGATGTTCCTTGGTAAAAGATATGCACACACATGTTACTATGCTGATATATAAAAAATAGGATATCACTCATTAAACTGCTACATTGTCTTTATTTCATAAAATATATTGATTGCAATGAAGTGAATGTGCTGTAATGCATAAGAGCTTTTTTGATCTACAATATTCTTCATCATAAACCTTTCCATAAAGTATTATTAAAGTAATTTTTAAACCTAAAATAAGCAATTAAAAAACTGCATATAATGACTTTTATTACATGGCTTAAACATGGTGCACATAGATTTTTCCCAAAAAATAAAAAGGAAGTTAGCTATATTATGTTGTGTATTTATTTCATTTTTATCTCTATATCTATTAGTGCGAGAAGTTGTGGGCAAAACTTTTCAACAAATTTGTAGTAATAATATTGTCCCATTGCTTTGTAATGAGAGACAAATTAGTAGCATAACCCATAAGTAGCAATGTATTTTTCATTTGTATCCCTATATCTACTAGTGCACTAAATGTGGATCAATAATATTGTTTGATTTAGAAAGGGTATACAAATTTAATAGAGTTTCTAATTTACTTTTATTATGTAATATACTTCATTCTCTTGCACCATGAAACATAAGCTTTCTATGTTTTCAGACTCCCATTGACTTCTATGGCATCCGCAACCTCAAAGGTGGCAGATTGAAAACTAGGTACGTCAGAATACACGCAAGCGTACCTGTTAAATGTTTGATACATTTTGAAAAGGTTCAAATAGATTCGAAACATTTTTAATGACGCAAGCATCGATCTGAGTCGGATTGAGATTGCGGGATCATATATTACCTCACAAATTTCAACATTTGCAGATTTTGACGCTTTGATAACTATGGCGGATCAATCTCGAGACAAATATATGCAGATATATGAATGGACAGGAAAAACACTATAGGGCATATTTATCAAGCTCCATACGGAGCTTGATGCCCCATGTTTAACGACGAGCCTGAAGGCTCACCGGAAACAGAAGTTATGAAGCAGTGGTCTAAAGACCGCTGCTCTATAACCTGTCCGCCTGCTCTGAGGCCGTGGAGAGAAATCACCAGAAATCAACCCGATCAAATATGATCCGATTGATTGACACCCCCTGCTAGCGGCCGATTGGCTTTGAATCTGCAGGGGACGGCATTGCTCCAGCAGTTCACAAGAACTGCTAGGGCACTGATAAATGCAGACAGCGTATGCTGTCGGCATTTATCGATGTGCAGCAGATATGATCCACTATATCGGATCATGTCCACTCTCACAATCATAAATATTCCCCGATGTGTTACATACTTATCAAAAAATATTAGCAATATACACATTTCTGAAACCATTAACATAGTAGAAATAAGTGTGTAGAAGGAGTCAGAAAATATCTTTGTTGCCTTACTGGTGAAAACATTGTTATTTGCTTAGATAGAAGAACATCTTATCTCTCTTTACAGACAGCTAAATGCTGTTACAATCAAAGTACTGTGAAACACAGATCAATATCACACAGTGGCTGTAATCAACATGCAGATTAATGAACATGACCAGATCCACTAGGGAACCATAGAACAAAGACCAGATGAGTATAATAATTGTTGAGTTACAGCTAAATCCCAGCTCCCTATCAATCTCCATCTATTTTGACTGTTAATGCATAATATGCATTTAGAATAATACAATAAAATGCCATTTCATGACAATTGGGTTACAAATGAGCTGTTGGTATTCCAAGCAAAACACAGTTTATTTTTATCTTAAGGATCCAAGATACGGCTCTCACGTTGGCATTTTAATTGCTTAGAATTTTTCAGTTTGAAGCAGTGTTTGCTGTTAAAATAAAGTAAGGACAACCAGATGTTCTGTTTGACCTATCTTATTTGCTTTCACTATCTATCGCTTATTCCAATAATCGTCTTAACAAATCCACTAATAGAGTTAAGTGTTTAGTAATGAGGTAACAATGGCTTGATAAATTGGAACAGATGTAACTTTTCTCTTGGCAGATATAGTACCTTTGATCTAATCATTTCTGACAATGTGACAAATATAGCTCACGTTGAATTTATTAATGAATATTCACATCTCATCAGTTCACTAGAGTGTTTTTAGGTTTCTTCCCTAAACAGTAGAATTACACAAATAAAATATAAACCTCAAATGCAAAGTCCTCAGAAGTTAATGTACTGAAGTTAACAACTGATCCTTTGATTTTTAACTGGGCATTTTAACACTGTGTCTCTATCAGATTTTAATGTATGCTGTTAACATTTTTTTGTGTGGACTTTAATTATGCATGAGATAGTTATACATATTTAATAATAAAGGCTTTCTTAAAAGCTCTATTTTGATAGGTAATAATAACCTGCTTACAGAAACATTTGAATAATTTATACTCATTTGGAACAACAAAATCAACTGTCTTTTTATAAGGTCAGAAAACACATAATTTCTTTTAATAATGTCATTACATGTCCTGGGATTCAATAAGTGAATATTTACATTTAATTCATACTCATGATGTATTCTCCATAGTTATAAATAATCTATGCTCTATAAACTAACTTGTAAAGCATCTACTTGTATTCATTTAGGCATAAATGCTGAATTTTCATTTTCTTAGCCTTTGAGCTATTCCACTATTAGCTCAAAGATGTTTCCTTGAGAATTACTGAATGTAAACAACATGCTACAGTTTTCATTTTACAGAGATACCTTTAACAATTTTAAAAAACGTAAAGTATTTCTATATAGGTGGTCTATGATTTATCTTCTTTGATCCTTGTAAGACTACTATACTATCCAATGCTTTAACAATAAAGTCAATTAAATCATTACCAAGTAACCAATATACATTCAATTCCAAATATAAAAAAAGTATTTGATTATTCGCTAACAAAAGGTTTAAATAAATTAACCCCTTAATGACATCTGATGTACCCTATATGGGCTCATTTCCATTGAGCCGTAAAAAATTAAAGCTACCAAGTTGCCAACAGCTAAAAGTAATTTACGACTCAATTTTAGTATCAGGTTTCCATTTAAATATTTCGCTCAGTGAGTCGCTCTTTTCATGTAGGTGTAAGTTAATGTTGTGTTAACACTTCCATCCAGTGTTAGATTTCTCAAAAATCATGCAATAACAAGGTAGTTGCTATGGTAACCTGACCTTACACTATAACATTTTCGTTTTAATGTTTGCGCTCCATACCTGTGATCACCTTTAAAGAGAAACAAAAACAAAGATACACTTACTTATAATAAATATTTGTTAAATATAAGCAAATACTACTTTTTATTATAATTACATCTTCTACTTTAGTTATATGTAATATTTATTGCTGCCCTAGACACAGGTCTAGTTTCGATTTTGTAGATATGTACTTGCATATATTTTTATATGTAAATACATATTGATATTTCCATAAGAACATAAGTGCAACTATTTCTATACATAAATATTACATATTACATTTTTTCCCCTATATTAAAACACTTGCATTATTTGCAAGTTTTAAAATTTCAATTGGAACTAGGCCTCAAAAAGCTATTTTTTCCTCTTGAGATGGGTGTAATTAACGGTTTGCGCTTACATTGGTAACCAGGGGGCCCTGAATACAGCTGTTTCCATGCGAGCCTTCAGGCTCGGCGGAAACAAGAGTTAAGAAGCAGTGGTCTTAAGACCTCTGAGGCGGCAGACAGAAATCCGCCCAATCTCATATGATCGGGTTGATTGACACCCCCTGCTAGTGGTCGATTGGCCACAAATCTGCAGGAGACAGCGTTGCACAAGCAGTTCACCATAACTGCTTGTGCAATGTTAAATGCCAACTGCTTATGCTGTCGGCATTTAGCGATGAAGGCGAACATGATTCGCTATAGCGAATCATGTCCATCTGGGGTATGATAAATCTACAGCCACAAAAAGAAAGAAAGAGGCGAGTCTGGGCCACAGGTTAAGAGGTTTAAGACTTAACTTTTATTGCCACACATAAATAAAAAAGTTTGTCAGTAAAATCTTGAAGAGCTAGGACAGCAGCGGTCTGACATGTTTCAGCTATCTGCCTTACTCATAGACCGTGATGATAAATCTACCCCAGGTTTAAATTAAAGCTTAATGGCTTCTAATATTTTATATGGCACACAAAAATATTTCTAGCAAATTGTGGTGTAACTTGCCATCAGAAGAAGTTTAAACTAGGGATGGGCGAATGTGTAAATTTTCGAATTTCGAATGTAGAACGAATGTTATTACCGAAATTCGAATTCTAAATCTGAATGTCGATAAGAACGAATATTCTTAAAAATTAAAAAATCGAATGTTATTTACAGTTTTCGAATGTCACTTTCGAATTCGAATGTTTATAATTATATCGAATGTCCACATTCGAAATTTCAAATTTAACATTCTATTTAACAAATACTATTCAGAAGTTCAATAGTTCATGTGGTATGGCGGGAATCTAGTAAATTGATACATAATAGATACAAATATATCATTTAGAATGTTTCCACATAGAATATTGCATAATTTGAATATTACATTTAAAGAAAGCATTAGAAATACTATTACAAACATATAAATTCGAATTTTTCGAATTTGAATATAAATTTGAATTTTTCGAATTCAAATATTGCATAATTCGAATATTACATTTAAAGAAAAAGCATTAGAAATACTATTACAATCTAAATTCGAATTTTCCGAATTCGAATATTGCATAATTTGAATATTACATTTAAAGAAAAAGCATTAGAAATACTATTACAATCTAAATTCGAATTTTTTGAATTCGAATATTGCATAATTCAAATATTACATTTAAAGAAAAAGCATTTGAAATACTATTACATTCTAAATTCGAATTTTTTGAATTCGAAGACACGTATTGCATAATTTGAATATTACATGTAAAGAAAAAGCATTAGAAATACTATTACAATCTAAATTCGAATTTTTCAAATTCGAATATTGCATATTTCGAATATTACATTTAAAGAAAAAGCATTAGAAATACTATTACAATCTAAATTCAAATTTTTCGAATTCGAATACACGTATTGCATAATTCGAATATTACATTTAAAGAAAAAGCATTAGAAATACTATTACAATCTAAATTCAAATTTTTCAAAAAGAATATTTTCGAATGTAATCGTAAAATTCGAAACCGAACATTCGAAAATCGAATGTTAGAATGTTATGTAAACATTCAAAATTTGATTCGAATGAACGAATGTGTTAAAATTTGTGCCGTTTTCGAATGTTGCAAAACATTCGCCCATCCCTAGTTGAAACGCGAAATTGCTTTCAACAGCATATTTATCAGATTGCAGCCTTGCACAAACTAAAATACAGCTCAACGGAAAAGAGCTATACGTCAGCTGTTTTCACTCAAAGAGGTTAAATAGCTGCAGGGCTGCACTATTTCTGAATGACTATTGGAGTGAGGCATGTAAAAAATATCTTTTGGCAAGATCCATGCTATTACGGGGGTTAAATCCCTTAATATATAGTGTACATCTGTTTCATTAAGGGGTTACAATTAGTGCTATGGACTCAATTTATGACACTGTGGAGCCAGTTTTGCAATCCTACAACCTCACGTTAAAAAAGCAGCTGACATATTACTGCTACTTCCTTAGCTGCTAGCAATGGTGGATCAAAATCCTCCCAGTCTAATCCTTTCAGGATGATGGACAGCCTCCTTTCTCGGCTATTACTTAGTTGGATGAGACCAGTAGGTGAGATTGCACATGAGCAGGTTACAAGTTTCCATCTTGGAAACATTACCTGCCTGCAGCTTAATAAAGGGGACCTTATATCGAAGTACTTTCACCAAAATTAGATTTTTTTATATCTAAAATTAGCCAATGCATCACTATAAAAATTACAATTCAGTGAGCATGCAGTTATCACATGTGTGTGTAAACCCTGTATTGTTATAATGACCCCAGCAACATTCACATTTAATACAAATATGTGTCAGTATAACATGGGTACCATGTGGAATGCATTCAATAGCGCAGTATGCATCATCTTGCCTTAGCTAAAAGAATAATGCACAATCTGGTATCAGAACTCAATTCTGTATAAACTACCCTACCTATATCTGGGACATTCTGTAGAGTGAATCGCTAGGATTGTAAATCACCACCTTTTGGTTCTTGGGAACAAAGCCCACAGTGGTAACCCATTTGGTGTCATGGATGGATAAGATTGTGTCTTGCAAGGATAATACACAGATGGGCTAGAAGCTTAGAGTATCACTGAGACAAGATATCTTTATGGTTACATAAAATGCCTGTATTTCATATTATCCAGTGAGTGCAATTTAAAGTGGCCAGGGTTTTACTTTGATCTGGAAACCGCACATGGGGGTCTCCTTTGTTTGTTTTCTCCTCTACAGGTAGTGCATTTCAAGGAAGAGGAACAGCTAAAATAGAAATTTTCTATTGGGACATTTCATCCTTCATTTGGACTTTATCATAAGGTAACTACCAAACTTTCTACTCTGGGTCTGTGTCGACTTCGGACGTCATCGGACACCACCGACCTACATACAGTTGACTTGCAACTATTCACTATGAAGGAGCCGGTTCTACCGGAAGTTCTGAAATTAAATTTGCCAAGTACTACTTGTGTACTACATCTCTCTCACACAGATCCTGTCAGCTCCTGAGATTCCTTGCATGAAACCGAGGTGCTACTGCATCCACTGAGTCGTGAGTAATCTCTCTGAATTTACCATTATCAATTGTCGTTAAATATACTAAAAGTCACAGCTGTACAACCTTCCACCACTTAGTTCTGATCTTACCTTTACTTTGTGCTGTATATATACCAAGTTCTACTAGATGCAGTCATTACATATTTCTATCAGTTACATATTTCTATCAGCTTTGGTTATTGCCTTGTTATAGGAGACAGGATATACAGTATATTTCTCATATATATTCCTTCCTATCTATTCTTAGGCTAAATTATTTACACTTATAATAAATATATACCTCCTCACTAGCAGGTGATTTGTGCTAATTGATACAGTTATAACAGGAGTGAATATTACTCATGGTTTTGTAAACAACTTACTCAAACCATTACACAAACACATGAAAAGTCCCAGTATCCTGGCGGGCCAATTCAGTACTGTTAGGAAACAAAGGTTTATTAATGAAAAAAATAAAATAAAGGGTTTGTGGCAGAATTGGAGAGATATGATATATGACAAGAGGTAGTACTTGGAAGGTGACGAAGGTTTATATGTATATAAATATATATATATATATATATATATATATATATATATATATGTGTGTGTGTGTGTGTAATTGTGAAGTTTTTATGCTTTAAGGGATAGAAAGGTCATAAATTAAATGTGCACAGATGAACTGCAATTTTAAACAGAAGTATTTTTACAATATATGTCCATTAGTAAAAATGCTTTGAGTAAAAGTTATTAGTGTTATTCAGCGGCATATACAGGTATGCTGTGAGTGCCCCATGCATCTGCATTCAAGCACCACACCTTCTTAGAGAGTCAGCAGTGGCCTGTATGACACAAATTAATTCTTTAGTGATGCAATACATCCTACCACCAACTCTCTGAGCAGGCATGGGGCACCATGTACTAAGGCGTCAAATTTTTCGCACAGACCATATCGAATTAACCCACCGGCATTCGCACCATGCGGATAGAACTTCATTACATGAATGTACTAAAAACCAAGCCGTAAAATTTTGCGTCTATTGTGTCTTGAAGACAATAGGATTATTGATAACTTTGAAGCTTCGTTCAGCGCGAAAGAGCAAAGTTACGAAGCAGTCTGCGACCTAAATGGTTTAGTTCTTCACCCACGTAACCATCTAGGTGTCATAATCGTCAGACAAGCGGCAACGTCTGGCTGCTGACATGTATAAGAATGTAACTATGTTTTTGAGTTACATATATCATCAAAATCCATAACATAAATGAAATTTGACAATTAAAATAATACTCTATTTTACATAACAACAAAAAAATATAATTACCTAACAGCCATCCTTCAGGCATCTATCCCTCCTCAAACTCCCGATATAACCCAGACTGATGCAAGATATACGAATCATGGCAGGATCCAGGGAAGTTAGAACGGTCACTGATTATTTTCATGTTATGGTCACATACCATCTGAACATTGAGTGAATGGTACTGTTTTCGGTCCCTGAAAACTTCCTCACGTTCTCGTGATGGTTTGACTGCAACATGGGTGCAATCGATGGCTCCAAGGACATTGGGCATTCCGGACATTCTATAAAAATTGGACTTCATAGATTGCCAATCTTCTGGAGTCAATGGAAGGCACACGTACCTTGGAATGACGACCATCAATGCATCAATTACTTTGGTTAAGTGCCTCAAAAAAGCAGACTGGCTGATGCCAATTATAACGCTAGACACAGCTTGGAATGAACCGGTGGAAAAAAAATGTAAGGCTGCCAACAGTTTTTTTTTTTAAATCAAAGTTTTTTATTAAGGTATTTAGCTGGATTACAGTCATATCATAGTAACATAAATAGTAACTCCACAGAGTGAAAACAGTTTCAAATTTACATGACATAGTACAGATAAATAACTCCCAATATGCATCAGAATCTAAATAATTGAACTTGAATAAGGGGAACATATAGCATTTATAGTACTATGGAGTCCCTTCTCAAAACAGATATGTCATACTATAATTCTAACATAACATAACTTCATATATTGCTGAACTTGCAATGATACCTTACATTTTTTTTTTAGTGTACTTTACTGTAGAACCTCTGTATTTCAAAAAAAGTGCCTAATGGGATGATACTTGAAATTAAACTGGTTAACAGAAATAGCTAGCTATCTTAGCCAAAAGACATAGTTCTTTTAGGAAATTGAAATTAAATAGATATGTACAGATATATTTGTCTCCAGTAAAACCTAAGCAAAGGTGCCTTCATCAGAACTGGTTTTGGATAGTCAGCAGCAGAGGCTCATATTTAGATAGTCAGTCAAAAAATTGTCATAAACTGATGTGGGACTGAAGCGCTCAATGTGGCTGCCCATTGCAAAGAAAAGTTATCCAATGCCCCTCCGAGGTTTGTGACACTTGCTATGATAGTAAAAGCTCATGCAGAAGTAGGTGAAGAGAGGATGGCCTCGGGAGTAACCCCCTAAATGTAACTTGGTTGCCAATAACCTGGATCCTAGGTAAGCATGATCGATCAGGGTCACATCCATCACAAGTACAGGAGACCCCACAGAAGACTGTAAGCCGCCGGTCGTCACCGGTGCCGTGAGTGATTCTGAATATAGCAACGGGCAGGCGGCCGCATCCACCTGCGCTAGTAACTGCTTCCCTGTAGGGGCTCCTTCAGTCCCATTAGCTAAAGGGGTATGCACCATACCCCAGATTTCAATTCTTCGCTTTTGCATGTAACCGTCCCTCTGCTCCGCAGAATGTGTCACCCCCGGCACTAGCGGGTGCGTAGTAGCCTCCACTAAACAGAGAGGAGACTGCAAACTGTGATGCTGCGTATTGTGCTTTATTACGGACGCCATTTGCTTCACTCGATAAGGTTGCTGTTGTGAGCTGGCAATCGTGAGGGAAATAAGATGGGCGAAACTGTTGTCCACCTTCTGCGCCAAAGAGGCCAAAAGGTCCTGAACCATATTATCCATAAACTCTTCCATTTTAGCGAACTATGTCATCCCCTAGTGTTAGCGATGACAGAGATCTGCATTACCCGGCAGACCGGGGGGGGGGGGGAGTATAAGCTAGAGTAAAAAAAAAACAAAAGGCCGCCGCCCAGCCAGCCTAGTTATCTTAAGTATGAGCTCCGTAGGTACAACCCGTATAAAAAAGGTATCAGTCAGTCCGGCTCCACTTCACATAGCTAATATCACTGAGGATAGATCACAATCTTTGTGTGTAAGATGAATAAACCTCATAAATCCATTGTAAAGCCTGGAGCTCCTGAATTGTATGTCTGGCTATGGCGGCTGCTAGGACACGCCCCCGGCTGCCAACAGTTTTAATAGTCCGGGTATGGCTTGTGAACGCGCTGTCATAGGCTCCAGGTATTCTGCTATTTCATTGTAAAGTTCCATAATAGCTTCTCTGTCCAAACGGAATCTCTGGATAATCTCCTGATCAGAAATGCCTTCCAAACCCATACGTGGAAGGAAAACTCTAGGGACTCGGATTCTTCTACCTCTCCTTCTTTGCAATCCATTGTTGTCAACCAGTGCCTGTATAGCCCTTCTTCCTCGTAATTGACTCAATCGGAAAATAAACATGTGTAAAAGTGTCTCCATCTTCATTCAGTGATCCAAAAACCAATAATGATACAATAGTAGTCTAGTCCTCTCACTTAAGTACTTCAACCTGGCGTCAGGTTGATACCCCCTATAGTTTTCTATTGTATTCGCTACCTAAATGGTCGCAAAGCAAATCACGCAAAGTTACAGTGAAAGTTGGAGCGGGCGGATTAGTTGTAACATTCATAATTTCCGATTAAAGCGAATTTATGTATGATCGAACATGTAGTAAGTGGAAAAAGGCTTAGGAACGAACAGTTGCGTAAAATTACGATAGCTGATGAAAAATAGTGGTTTTTCTATTCGATCGCAGATTGGTAAATACGAGATGCAGATCGTGAGCGAATTTTGATGGGGAAATACAGACGGACGGTCACTTCGAAACTTAGTACATGGCACCCAATGTGTTTAAAACTTGATCCTCTACTCACTCATAGCATATATGCGTATGCTACTGAAACGGTAATAACATTTTACTAGAAGCATTTTTGCTTATTGAAGTATAAAGCTCAAAACCAAAAGATAAATAATAACTTTGTAACATGAGCAGAAAAATGGAAGGAGTATGGATTGCATTTGAGTGGTGTTAATGCAACATAATTATTAAATTTTGCCCTTCATTTTAAAACATAGCCCAAAATCTAGAGAATTGAACAATAGCTTCAAAAACTAATTTTGGTCTGTGTAAATTGCTTTTGTGAATCATAAATTTGTTTACCCATGGACAGATCACATTAATTAGGAATAGTGTTTACTAAAAACAATGGCTCAAATTACACTTTAAAACTATAACACTTCAGGCAGCTTTACCATTAAAAAGAATATTAAGGGCCATATTACAAGTGGCACGCTAATTAATGCTTCTGCTCGAGCGTTAATTGTGCTAGAAATAAGCTTTTTGCGCTCGTTGGGTTGCTGTCTTATTATGAGTTGAAAGTTAACATTTTTTGCTTGCCCGCTAACCCAACAAGCGCAAAAACCCAAACTTACTATAATGTATGCGCCCTAACACTCTACTTGCTCACAAACCCTGATCGCATATTCTCAAGAGTGCTAACCCGGCATGAAAATATGAATATTTCACATTCCAATGTTCTTCATCTAGAAGAATATGTTCTATTTAGTCATAAATACATATTTCTACATATATCTGATGGTATTTTGGTACACTATATATAAATATTTATATATATATATATATATATATATATATATATATATAGAGCTATATACCAATATATATAGGAATATCTATTTAGAATATTTAGAACATGTTCAGCTATGTTCAGAACATAGGAATGTGCAATTATTTACAGTAAATATAGAGTTAAAACCTATATTAAATATGAACATTGCATAAATATACTTTAACATCTTTTCACCTACTTAAAGGACTACTCAATGTAGTAGAGTTGCATAATTAACAAGTGCACAATAAAAAGACAAGGCAATGGCACTCACTCTTAATTTAAAATAAGCAGATTTTTTTCTGATAAATTTATTTTTTCTCTCATTTTCCAGACCCCTGTATCATGTAACAGGCATCAGCCAATCAGAGTCTAGTATACATATACCATGTGAGCTTCTACACATGCTCAGTAGGATCTTGTTCCTAGAAAGTGTGAATATAAAAAGACTGCAAAATTTGATAATGGAAGTAAATTGGAAATTGTTTTAAAACTGCATGCTCTTTCTGAATCATAAAAATGTATTTTGACTTGAGTGTCCCTTTAACTGCAAAGGGCTCCAATGCACTTTTATATATATATATATATATATATATATATATATATATATATATATATATATATATATATATATATATATATATATATATATATTTATATATATATATATATATATTTATATATATATATATATATATAAATATATATATACATATATATATATATATATATATATATATATATATATATATATATACTGTATATATATATATATATATATATATATATATATAAACACAAGAAAGTCTTCGGCACTCCAGGATAGATGAGTAAAAAGCTCCTTTATTCAGTATAGTGCGTTAAAAACATAGATATGGATGGTAGCCCAGATAGAAACAAGACTGCAAGGAAAAACATGGGGAACCAAGATCCCCCTGTGACATCATACGCATTTCATGCCTCTAGGGCACTTGTGCACTGATAGGGAACAGGGGGTAGGTGTGCTCTATAAGTAGTTTTTAACATCCAATAGAAAAACATAAATTTCGTAATTAAATTAACCCTAAAGATCCTTAACATAATATAACTAACACCCTGCATGATTTGCTAAGCCTGAAATTTGAAAAACACAAATACAGACAAAACACAAAATATACTCATTACAACAGTAATCGTATCCTCGAATAACAATACTAAAATTAGTACAAATATATACATAAATGCATGTTTTTATGTTTTTAAAGCCCATTGCGTTTTCAAAATGAAGCATATAGAACAAATTGAAACCTATAATGGATACTGCATACCATGGCCTAGATTTAGAGTTCGGCGTTAGCCGTAAAAACCAGCGTTAGAGGCTCCTAACGCGGGTTTCTTACGCACTCCGGTATTTAGAGTTTATTTACCGCCACTCAAAATACACCTAACGCTCACCTTTCTACCGCCACCTCAGACCCAGTAGTAAACATATACCGCCAAAAAAAACATCCACGAATCACAAAACAAATATTACACAAAGTACACTTACACTCATACAAACACAACACTATCTTTATTTTTCTTATTTTATTTTTTTTCATTAAAATACAAAGTATTAAAGTTGCGAGATTTCGGGTGTTTGAAAAAAATCCACACAAATCCATTTTCCCATTGACTTACATTGACACACGGGAAAAGACCCTCATATACCTACATCTAACTAATAACATTATCACAAACATACACTCATCGATGCATACAAACAATATACACCACATGACATACAAAAAATATTTATTTATTAAAAAAAGAACACGATTTATTTACTTTTTCACACAAGATCATGACGTCACTCACTTTACGAGGAAAACCAGTCTTAGAAAAAAAAATTGGAAATCTTTGGAGCCTCCATTGACTTCTATTGGGAAGACGTGCTCGTGCACGCGAAACCCTCATTTCCCTAACGCACGCAAATAGCGTAGACTGAAAAACTCCAAATACCAGCGCTAGAAAATACATGATTTCATGCGTTAGACACAGCTAGGATAAATAGATCAAGAAATGACTATTTCCCTATGGTGGACTTATGGATTTTAATATTAAATATTCACCACACCATAAATATTTTTCACACTTTTAGATTACATCAACTACAAATCCACATCACTAGTAACACATTATTATTACAATAAAATTACATTTACAATTAAAATAAAATTCAATACACATTTCTGGATTCACAAACACTACACAATGGGAAACATCTCTCATTTACCTTTATTATTGCATTTCAGTTATTCAACTCATATGCTTGCAGCAACTGCATATCTACATAGGCTTAACACATGATCAGTCATGGATGCACATATATTACTTTTAACATTCACTCATACATGTGCATTCAAATGATGGGGGACAAACACATTACATTCTCTACAGGAATCACAAAACACAACATATGGATTTGACGGTACTTGTAACATCATGATTCCATCACAATAAACCATTAGGAATTACGTACAACAAGAACATCATTACACCAGATTACAGATGTCACTTTATGGGAAGGAACAACAATGCCACACCACTATATAGAAGTCAGCATATGTGGGACACAATCACAATATATACGTACATGTACATAACACGCATCACCCATCACGCAACCACAAAGCACACATTTAGATTTTATTCAGCACACAATAATAATGTAGCACAATACAACAACACAATGAGGATTTCACAACTACATAGGCAGGTTAATAATATCATGACGTCATTACAAGATTCAACCATACACATCACAGATTCACCACTGTACCGCCCCTTTAGGAACTTTAACACTCAATACTACAATACAACATATACGTAAACCACACTTTTGAACAGCATTATTATGGAGATTTCAATGGGACAATTAAGAAATATTGTCAGATCGCAAATCAATTATATATACAATACTACAGATGACAGCCGGAAGTTATTCAGTATTCGTGCAATTTTTATGGGACGCATACAATATTGTCAGATATAAAATCACTTATATACACAATACTACAGATGACAGCCGGAAGTGCTTCAGTATTAGTGTCATTTGAAAGGGACGCATACAATATTGACAGCTCGGCAATCACTTATATATACAATACTACAGATGACAGCCGGAAGTTCTTCAGTATTAGTGCGATTTGAATGGGACGCATACAATATTGACAGCTCGGCAATCACTTATATATACAATACTACAGATGACAGCCGGAAGTTATTCAGCATTAGTGCGATTTGAATGGGACGCATACAATATTGACATCTCGGCAATCACTTATATATACAATACTACAGATGACAGCCGGAAGTTATTCAGTATTCGTGCAATTTTTATGGGACGCATACAATATTGACAGCTCGGCAATCACTTATATATATACAATACTACAGATGACAGACGGGAAGTTCTGAATTATCATTGCGATTTTAAAGGGACGCATACAATATTGACAGCTCGGCAATCACTTATATATACAATACTACAGATGGCAGACGGGAAGTTCGGAATTATTATTGCGATTTGAAAGGGACGCATACAATATTGACAGCTCGGCAATCACTTATATATATACAATACTACAGATGACAGACGGGAAGTTCGTTATTATTATTGCGATTTTAAAGGGACGCATACAATATTGACAGCTCGGCAATCACTTATATATATAAAATACTACAGATGGCAGATGTTACTTTATCCTTTACAAACAATATTGCAGCAACATTGATCGATCACATTCGATGCACATTATACAGAACTATGCACTTTCATTCATGTTAGCCTGGACGTGTGCTTGTTACTATAAGATCGCGTTTAAGAAATATTGATTACGCATATGAACAAACATTACAAACATGCACTGTATGTGTGATATTTGACACCTTCACATTGAGATTCATTGTTGGAAAATAACATTTCAGCAAACAACAAATAAACGCCCACTGTGAAAGCATTCGCGCCGCTCACATACAAACAGGTGAATACAATCAGCAATCATTACAAACTCACTACCATTGGACTAATTGTACTATAAATCCCCCAAACAACATGGCCAAAGCATAACTTGTGTGATAACCAAAAGTTATCTAATAGTGTAATGATTTAAATATGGAAAAATAAAGGTTTTGTTGCTCTTTTCTTAAAATAAGTAAGAGAAAATGATTTATTAAACTTACTTATTTAAGGTGAGTCATTAATTTTGTAATTGATAGAATATTATGAAACTTCACTAAGGTATGAATATATAAATATTCAGGAAATATTATGAGTAACTGAGTTTTAAGTTCAGAGAGAGTCATATGTGTTACAAAATTATGCAACAGTAAATGCTGATTAAAGCAGATAAAGCAAAGCAAAGGATTAGACTGCTTGATAAAGTAAAGGTAATTTCTTCACGCACTCACACTTTCATGCAATAAAATATATACACAGTCCAGACATACTAGCTTGAATACCAAACCGCAATCTACTGAGTCAGATGAGAATCACAATAAAGGATATAGGAATCTCCAATAACAAACAATGGTGTCTAAGGTTTAACCTTTATGAATGAATAAATTGTAGCGTGGAGAGCGGTACTTATCTTAACAGTAGCGGTGGTATGAAGCGTGGGGAGCGGTAATGCCTTTTGGATATACAGGTTGAGAGGTAAGTTGCAGCTCTTAGGTTCAGCGTCTGTTTGGTGTGAGCGCGACTTCGGCGTGGTGAAAGAAGTTCCGTTTGGCGGATGAATCCGGAAGATGGTCCCGGTCAGGATAGAGGCAAAAGTAGATACCCAGCGGGTATCGAAGGCGATGTAAAAGACCTGAAGGTTATGCAACAAATGCACAATGTGGAAGTAGCTCCTCAGAGGAGCAAGGAGAAGTGAGAAACAACTTCAATTTTCAGGCCCTGATTAATGGGTAAGCACTTCCTTAAATAGGAAGGAAGTGCTAATGCAGGGTTTAGATTTAAAGGGATATCACATGCCCCCCTCCTCAGGGAATCACCCCTGGGGATTCTGCGTGAGGTTTAAGCGGATATTTCTTATGGAAGAACTTGATCAATCGGGGCGAATGGACTTCGGAATGAATGAGCCAGGAGTTTTCCTCAGGGCCGTAACCTTTCCATTTAATGAGATATTCCAGTTTATTTCTGTGTATCCTAGAATCCAGTATGGATTCAACCTCGAATTCTTCTTGATGATCAACCATAACAGGTGGTGGCGGAATAGAAGAAGGATGGTTTTTGGTTGGGAATGGTTTCAACAATGAGATATGGAAAGAAGGATGTATTTTGTAGTCTTTTGGCAGTTTAAGTCTAACCACATTGGAATTTATCACATGTTCTATTGGAAATGGACCCAAGAATTGATTCGCAAGTTTCTTGCTAGGAACTTTGAGTTTAAGATTTTTTGTTGAGAGAAGTACTAAGTCCCCAACCTTATAATCAGGACCCTTACGATGTTTTAAGTCATAATATGATTTTTGATATTGCTTGGCTTCATGTAGATGTCTTTTCAGGACAATTAACCTTTCGTGGAGGTTAGATGTAAATTCAGTTGCTGTAGGAGAGTTTACAGATTTGTTAGAAAGAGATATAGTGTTTGGGTGGTAACCATATGTTGCAAAAAAGGGGGAAGTTTTGATAGAAGTATTTATGGAATTGTTATATGTGAATTCGGCCATGGGAAGATAAACTGTCCAATCATCTTGGAGATGTGATATGTAACATCGTAAGAATTGTTCTATGGTCTGATTAAGTCTCTCTGTGAGTCCATTAGTCTGGGGATGGAAAGCAGTGGTATAAAGGTGGTCAATCTTTAGCAATTTACACAGAGATCTCCAGAAGGATGAGGTAAATTGCGTTCCCCTATCTGTAATTATGTTGGAGGGTAAACCATGTAGTCTGACTATATGATCGATAAATACCTTAGCCGTAGTCATAGCTGAGGGTAATCCCTTAAGTGGGATAAAATGAGCTAGTCTGGTTAAATGGTCAATTATTACCATGATAGTATTATATTGTTGAGTGAGTGGGAGTTCAACAATAAAATCCATGGCTATGGTACTCCATGGTTTATCTGGGATAGGCAGAGGTGTAAGTAGACCAATTGGTCTCTTATGAACTAATTTATTTCGGGCACAATTTTCACATCCTGATACATAGTCATATATATATTTATTCATGCCAGGCCACCAGAAATTACGTCGGGTTAGTTCAATGGTCTTTTTAATTCCAGGATGACCAGACATTGTATCATCATGAGTGTGTGTGAGTATTGATGATCTCATGCTCTTGGGAATATACAATTGACTGTTATGATAGTACAATCCAGATTGAGAGTCTTTAACACAAGTTTGGTGGGGTATTGAATCTTGTTTTAAAGCCTTGTGAACCTCTTGTTCTATAGGGGTCAGGACGCCTATGATTTTTTCAGGAGGGATAGTAAAATTAGGTGGTTCATGAGTTAAGCTTTCGTTTATACGTGATAAAGCATCAGCCTTAGTATTTTGACTGCCTGGTTTGTAGGTAATTATAAAGTTAAAACGGTCTAAAAATAGAGACCATCTCGCTTGTCTGGCTGTCAAAGTCTTGTTCTTTTTTAAATATTCAAGATTCTTATGGTCAGTAAAAATAATGAATGGAAGTTTAGATCCTTCTAGGAGGTGTCTCCATTGTTCAAGGGTACTCTTTATTGCTAACAATTCTTTGTCCCCCACACTATAATTACTTTCTGCACTAGTTAAGGTTCTTGAATAAAATGCAATGGGGTGAATTTCCCCATTCTCAACTTGTTGTTGGGAGAGTACTGCTCCTATGCCAGTATTAGAGGCATCTGCTTCAAGTTGGAATTGTAGATCAAAGTTGGGTAGTGATAAGATTGGTGCTGTAGAAAATAACTCTTTAAGTTTTTCGAAGGTTTCTTGAGCTTTTTGAGACCATTTAAATTTTTGATTAACACTAGTCAGTTGTGTCAGTGGTCTTACTATTGAAGAAAAGTTTTTAATAAACTTTCGATAAAAATTAGCGAAACCGATAAAGCGTTGTAACGCTTTTACAGTAGTGGGAGCTGGCCAATCTTTAATGGCAGACACTTTGTCAGGATCCATTTGTACATGGTTAGGAGTTATTATATAACCTAAAAATTTTATCTTAGAGACATGGAATACACATTTTTCTAATTTAGCATATAATTTGTGCTCCTTGAGACGGGTGAGTACCCATCTTACATGCTTTTCGTGATCAGAGGGTGTTTTGGAGTATATTAGAATATCATCTAAGTAAATTATAACACAGATGTCCATAAGGTCGTGGAATATTTCATTAATAAAATGCTGGAATGTTGCAGGAGCATTGCTTAAGCCGAAGGGCATTACATTATATTGAAAGAGCCCATAACGGGTTCTAAAGGCGGTTTTCCACTCATGACCTTCTTTCATACGGATAAGATTGTAAGCCCCCTTAAGATCAAGTTTTGAATAAATTGTAGCTTCGTTTAAACGTTCCAATAATTCGGGTATGAGGGGTAGAGGATATCTGTTTTTAACAGTAATTTCATTTAAAGCTCTATAATCAATAATGGGTCTTATTGTACCGTCCTTATTGCGTACTAGGAACATTCCAGCAGCAGCTGGAGATGTTGAGTGGGATATAAAACCTTTTCGGAGATTGTCGTCTAAATAGGAACGTAAGTAAGTAAGTTCCTCTTGTGAAAGTGGGTATATTTTTCCATGAGGAATTTGAGAGCCCGGTATCAGATCAATTGGACAATCAAACTCCCTATGAGGGGGGAGGTTTTCTGCCTCTTTTAGATCAAACACCTCTGCCAGATCCTGATAAATTTCTGGTAGTTCAGATTCAATAGCAGAGATTAACTGATATGGATAACATGTTTTTAAACAGAATGGTGATGCTAATGATACCTGTGGAGTGGACCAGTCAATGCTGGGGTTATGTTTTTTTAACCATGAAAAGCCAAAAATAAGTGTATGCATGTGGATGGAAATTAAGTCAAAAGTAAGATATTCAGTATGTCCATTGTCAGTTGTCACTAGTAAAGGTATTGTTTGATGAGTAATGGGACCATGTTGTATGAGGGAACCATCAATAAGTTTAACTGAGACTGGTTGTGCCTTGCAAACAGTAGGAATTTTATTTAAATCAACAAAAGATATATCGATATAATTTCCGGCTGCCCCAGAATCGATCAATGCATTAGACTGCACGTTTTTCTGATCCCACTGTAAAGAAAGGTTAAGAGTCAATTGAGGGTTTTGAGTGAAGTATAAAATATTATGTTTTGAATGAATCTTACCCTTCTTTTGCTTTTGAAGAATTGGGCAATTATTAACTGAGTGTTCTTTTTGCCCACAATATAAGCATAGATTCTCAGATCTGCGTCTGGCCTTTTCTTCTGGTGTTAAAGGTCCTTTTATGGCTCCAATCTCCATTGGGGTCTGATTAGAATTACCCTTTTCCTGGTTGGGTGTGTAAAGATACGGACGTCTAGGTGGTACGTCACAGGTAGCTCTCTCAGCCTTCCTTTCACGTATTCGCCGATCCAGGGTAGTACTTAATTTCATCAGTCCATTCAGGGTTTCGGGCATCTCCAAACGGGACAACTCATCTTTTAACAATTCTGAAAGGCCCAGTCTGAACTGGTTCTTCAAACTAATTTCATTCCATTTAGAATCATCTATCCACATTTGGAATTCAGTAATATAATCTTCTATATTCCTCTTACCCTGTTTTAGGGATCTCAGTTTCGTTTCTGCCGTCATCTGTGAATGAGAGTCCTCATATAAGGATGTCATAGCTAAAAAAAATTCTTCCAAGGAATCTAAGATTGGATGGTTATTCTCAAAATATCTATTAGCCCATGAGCGAGGCTCCCCCTGGAGGAAGGAGATGGTAGTACAAACCTTGATTCTCTCAGAGTGATAAGTTTTAGGCCTTAATGAAAAAAGTAATTTGCAAGCATTTTTAAAGTCTCTATATTCACTTCGTTTACCAGAAAAGGGTTGAGGATAGTTAATGTGAGGTTCAGGGACTTCTGAGCTCTTGGCTGGTAAACATTCTTTTACTAGAGTTTTAAGTGCTTTATTTTCTGATTGTACCTCAGTTAAGGCCCTGGCTAGATATTCTAATTTTTGATGGATGTTGGTGAATTCATTTTTTATTTCACTAGGATCCATCCTATATTTTACAGGTTATAACCTTATAGGCCTGAAAATTCTGTGATAACCAAAAATTATCTAATAGTGTAATGATTTAAATATGGAAAAATAAAGGTTTTGTTGCTCTTTTCTTAAAATAAGTAAGAGAAAATGATTTATTAAACTTACTTATTTAAGGTGAGTCATTAATTTTGTAATTGATAGAATATTATGAAACTTCACTAAGGTATGAATATATAAATATTCAGGAAATATTATGAGTAACTGAGTTTTAAGTTCAGAGAGAGTCATATGTGTTACAAAATTATGCAACAGTAAATGCTGATTAAAGCAGATAAAGCAAAGCAAAGGATTAGACTGCTTGATAAAGTAAAGGTAATTTCTTCACGCACTCACACTTTCATGCAATAAAATATATACACAGTCCAGACATACTAGCTTGAATACCAAACCGCAATCTACTGAGTCAGATGAGAATCACAATAAAGGATATAGGAATCTCCAATAACAAACAATGGTGTCTAAGGTTTAACCTTTATGAATGAATAAATTGTAGCGTGGAGAGCGGTACTTATCTTAACAGTAGCGGTGGTATGAAGCGTGGGGAGCGGTAATGCCTTTTGGATATACAGGTTGAGAGGTAAGTTGCAGCTCTTAGGTTCAGCGTCTGTTTGGTGTGAGCGCGACTTCGGCGTGGTGAAAGAAGTTCCGTTTGGCGGATGAATCTGGAAGATGGTCCCGGTCAGGATAGAGGCAAAAGTAGATACCCAGCGGGTATCGAAGGCGATGTAAAAGACCTGAAGGTTATGCAACAAATGCACAATGTGGAAGTAGCTCCTCAGAGGAGCAAGGAGAAGTGAGAAACAACTTCAATTTTCAGGCCCTGATTAATGGGTAAGCACTTCCTTAAATAGGAAGGAAGTGCTAATGCAGGGTTTAGATTTAAAGGGATATCACAACTTGTGATCCACATCAGATCAAGTGCTTACCTTGTTACGCTGTTTTGAAAGATGGATGACGATGACATGGTAGACGCTGCTGGTGGTGCTATCGGCGAACTAGCTGTTGGTCGAATCAGGCAGCCTCGGCGGCTCAGACCGAGACGAAGGGGTCGTCTGGTTCGAGGTCCTCGTGTCTACAGGGTGAGACCCACCTTGGAAAACATGAGCGACTTTGAGGTTTTTGATAAGTATCGGCTCGATCGCGAACAGCTCATTGGCCTTTACGAGCTTCTTAAACCTCATTTGGAGCCACGTATAGGAATAAGGACTGCTGTTCCCCCCATGAGTAAGATGCTAAGCTGTCTATACGTCCTGGCCTCCGGGAGTTTTCAATCCGGAGAACTGTACATGCATGGCCTGGCTCAAGGTACATTCTCTGGGGTGTTTAATAACTTTCTGGACGCCATGGTACGTATCAGTAAGCAATACATAGGATTCCCACAGAATGATGGTGATTGGAGGCGCCTGAAGCGGGAATTCTTTGATATTGCTCAATTGCCCAATGTCTTGGGAGCCATTGATTGTACCCACATTGCGCTGCGTGCTCCAATTGATGACTTGCCCTTCAGAAATCGCAAACATTTTCATAGCCTCAACGTGCAGTATGTTTGTGACGCACGGATGAGGATTATGCATGTGTATGCGAATTTTGGAGGGGCTTGTCATGATGCCCGCATCCTCTCTCTGTCGTCCCTGTGGAGCCAGTTTGAGGAAAGACAAATGCCCCCTGGTTATCTCGTTGGTGAGTATTTGTGCTCAACATGGTTAATTATTTTGACAATTGACCCTGTATTTTTTATCTGTTAGCGTCCTGTTCAGCTATAGGATTAAATTTAACCATTTGTTATTTACCGACGCTAATGTCTAGTTTTATTGAAAAGCAGATATGTAGCATGTCTTACCTTAAGTGTTCAGATAGAGAATGCAATGTAACCATGTAGTTAGCATTTTACACAAGGTTTGGTTTAGTAGAAATACGCATATGTAGCATGTCTTAGATGAAATGGCAAGATATTATCTCATGCAATTTAACCCTGTCATTGTCTTTTTCTGCTAATGTCTAGTTTTATTGAAATGCAGATATGTAGCATGTCTTACCTTAAGTGTTCAGATAGAGAATGCAATGTAACCATGTAGTTAGCATTTTACACAAGGTTTGGTTTAGGAGAAATACGCATATGTAGCATGTCTTAGATGAAATGGCAAGATATTATCTCATGCAATTTAACCCTGTCATTGTCTTTTTCTGCTAATGTCTAGTTTTATTGAAATGCAGATATGTAGCATGTCTTACCTTAAGTGTTCAGATAGAGAATGCAATGTAACCATGTAGTTAGCATTTTACACAAGGTTTGGTTTAGGAGAAATACGCATATGTAGCATGTCTTAGATGAAATGGCAAGATATTATCTCATGCAATTTAACCCTGTCATTGTCTTTTTCTGCTAATGTCTAGTTTTATTGAAATGCACATATGTAGCATGTCTTACCTTAAGTGTTCAGATAGAGAATGCAATGTAACCATGTAGTTAGCATTTTACACAAGGTTTGGTTTAGGAGAAATACGCATATGTAGCATGTCTTAGATGAAATGGCAAGATATTATCTCATGCAATTTAACCCTGTCATTGTCTTTTTCTGCTAATGTCTAGTTTTATTGAAATGCACATATGTAGCATGTCTTACCTTAAGTGTTCAGATAGAGAATGCAATGTAACCATGTAGTTAGCATTTTACACAAGGTTTGGTTTAGGAGAAATACGCATATGTAGCATGTCTTAGATGAAATGGCAAGATACAGAATTATATCTAAATTTAATTTTTTTTTTTATGTTTCTGACAACTTTTAATATGGATTATGGTTTAAAAAAAATATATTTATACAACAATATACTAGTTTAAGTATTCTGTTTGAATTATGTTCTGTTCTAAATTTATAGGTGATTCTGGGTACATGAGCCGGCCTTGGCTCATTACCCCCTTGCGTAGCCCAACTGATGTGTCTGAGGAGCGCTACAATAGGGCTCATAAGAGAACCAGGGCGGTGGTTGAAAGGATGTTCGGGCTCCTGAAGATGAGATTCAGGTGCCTGGACCGTTCTGGAGGAGCACTCCAGTACAACCCAAAGAAGGTGGCTAAGATCGTTGTAGCCTGTAGTGTCCTGCATAATATTGCACAGCGGGCTGGGATGCTGCAGGCCGTCCCGGTGGACAGAGACCTCCTCAGAGATGAGGAGGATGATCCTGTTCTAGAGGGGGAATTCCAGGACGAGGGACTTGATGTCAGAGCAGACGTCATCAACCGCCACTTTAGACGGTAAATAATAGAAGTTACACTGGAGTATTTTCAATAGATGTGAACTCTAGGGAAATGACAAGTAGAGAATTGTGCAAACATGTTAGTATTGATCAAATGTTAGAATAATCTTTATTTCTCATAATATAGGTGATGCTCTGGGCATTGGGTCCTATAGCGAGTCTTTGCCACCTGGTTTTTAAAGAGGACATCAGATGGTAAGTAGAAATGTATGGACTGTTGCTGGCATGATTTGTACACAAATACATCATATGGCATACATTTTAAAAAATATAACTTTGTTTACACATTACTTAAAATGTACATAATCAGAAAGGGATACTCTAGAATGACTATGGTTCAATGTCACACAGAGGTTTGTTCTGCTCAATATGACTCATCTTCACACTTGATAGAAAATAACACAGGTTCATACACAGGCTTAGTAAGCTAGTGATAGATATTTATTATGAAATGGGGGGTGGGAGAGGGGTACAGAACTGATTCACACACTTGTATGAAATCTTTATATATAATTTCTTACATTAGGGAGATGACTTAATCTAAAGACTGAAAGGGAACAATTTGAAGCCTGACAGTGAAGATTTCCAAGACTGACAGTGGGGAAAAAGCCAAGATTGAAATTGAAGTATACCAATGGGATCATGTGTGGCATTATATTTCAATTCTGCTGACCTTGAAAACCATACAAATACATGTTCACATGGTAAGTGCAAACTATTTGATAGAATAAGGCTGTGGAGACATCCTATTGGAGACACTTAGATGATTTTCTAATTTGTAGATGGTATTTCCCAGTCCTCTATTTAATGAACCGATGAATAATACACCTATTGAAGATCAACTGTTTACCCCTGAATTGACTTTCAAAGACCATGCATTGTCCAGGTTGGTGTACCAATGCATGCTAGTGAAGACTGTAGAATATTAGTAGCTTACATACATTAGTCATATTTAGTTCTTAATGAGATATTTAGGGATCACAATCAGACACTTAGATGATTTTACTTTTTTAGATGGTATTTCCCAGTCCTCTATTTAATGAACTGATGAATAAGACACCTATTGAAGATCAACTGTTTACCCCTGAATTGACTTTCAAAGACCATGCATTGTCCAGGTTGGTGTACCAATGCATGCTAGTGAAGACTGTAGAATATTAGTAGCTTACATACATTAGTCATATTTAGTTCTTAATGAGATATTTAGGGATCACAATCAGACACTTAGATGATTTTACTTTTTTAGATGGTATTTCCCAGTCCTCTATTTAATGAACTGATGAATAAGACACCTATTGAAGATCAACTGTTTACCCCTGAATTGACTTTCAAAGACCATGCATTGTCCAGGTTGGTGTACCAATGCATGCTAGTGAAGACTGTAGAATATTAGTAGCTTACATACATTAGTCATATTTAGTTCTTAATGAGATATTTAGGGATCACAATCAGACACTTAGATGATTTTACTTTTTTAGATGGTATTTCCCAGTCCTCTATTTAATGAACTGATGAATAAGACACCTATTGAAGATCAACTGTTTACCCCTGAATTGACTTTCAAAGACCATGCATTGTCCAGGTTGGTGTACCAATGCATGCTAGTGAAGACTGTAGAATATTAGTAGCTTACATACATTAGTCATATTTAGTTCTTAATGAGATATTTAGGGATCACAATCAGAAAAAGGAATACATATTATAGTTGATATAGAGGTATTTGAATGGACATGAAATATTACATTTATGTTCAGCATACATATATTGTTTACATGTGATATACATTATTATGTATAAATGTAATTTTTGATATTTAAATATAATTTTTAATCAACAATATCATGGTGTATGTATTTCATTAATTTAAAATCAATGTAATGATTATCTTTAAAAAATGTTGATCAAAGTTAGAGCATAGACACCATATGATTTTAAATGTATTTTATGAATATTTTACAACGTGTGTATTAACTTTGTTCCATTTTTATTATTTGTCATTTCAGATTGGCATCTGATGACTTCCTGGAATATTTAATTATTTTCTATTAAATATATGTTGCTTTTTAACAGATTCTAATATATATCAAAATAATCTGTAAATAAATAAAACTTGGACTCCCATGACTGGTAGTTGGCTATTTGACAAGCACATGCATAAGAGAAAATAATGCATTAATAGTAGAAAATAAAAATCTTCAGAGAATATTAAAATATATCTTTTAACATTAATTGGGGAGTCAGATTCTTCAATGCTTTTATATTGAAAAAGTATATATTATAAATATTTAGGATATGTAGTAATATTATGATTGTTTTAACATTTAATAAGGTGAAGTGGTTAAATTACATGAAAGTGACAGTGTTGTTGAATGTAAAAAGAATTGTATAAGATCATGTATCTTCCTTAGGTATCTCAAAACATTATTAGAAAATATTTTACAATTATTACATTTATAAATGGTAGGTCATTTAACTTTATATTTTAAAAAAATTAGTTATTGGATGCCAGGTTAATCTATGTAATTTTCTAGTGGAGTCATTTAACTATACTTAGTAATATGATGTATTTATTAAAATCTTACCTCTTGGGTTAGACATCAAATATCTATATAGAATGTAATTTCCCCTTTAGTTTATTTTGTCAATGTTAAATCAAAATACAATATGTTTGGGTCCTTAAAGGGGTCATTCAAAATGTATATTTTGTATAGATTGTTACAAATATCATACAAGAATATAAACATATTTAGAATGTACTATAGAATTACATTCAGTCTTTAAATATACTTGTTAAAATAAAAATAAATGCACATATCTTAGTCAATGATATAAGGCATCTATATGCAAACAACAATCAGCATCAAAATAGCCTATGTAGAGATGTATTTAATCCACGATTATATATAATTACAATATAATGATTGAATAACAAAACATATTAAGTTGGTCAAATATAAGATTATTATACAAAATGCATACATAACATATAGCTTAATGTCCCTCTACGCTGAAGGCTAAAAAATACCTCATTTAATAAATATATTTCAGTCAGTGTGTAAAACAATCTAGAAGTTAATCTAAATTTGCTTTACTCATATGTTAGACTCATTTAGCAAAAGGAAGGTGCCTAGGTTTATGATATATTAAGCATTATTGTGAAATGTTTATTTAAAGGGACATGAACTCAAAATATACTTAAAGGTAGCCAGTTAAAAAAATTATGATTTATACATTCTGAATGAGTATTCTATTTTAATCAACTTTAAAACTTGTCTCATATTATGAATGCTCATTGTGATGTTGCTATCATTACTTTAGAAATAAGGCAGTAAATAGCTAATTTATTTGCTTCAGTACTCTGGACAGAACTTGATTGTTTGGAATAATTGATGCAACAATCGTCAAGGACAACCCAGGTTTTTATTAAACAATTGTCCGTAATATAAAATATCATTATTGATTTTCAAAGAAACATAACAAGATAACTTAACATTTGATAATCGTATTAAATAATAAAGTTGATTAACATTTCATGCTCAATCACCAATGGTAAATTTGTTTGGACAGTGTCCCTTTAAGAGATTTAAAGAGTGTATTTACTTCTCTTCCTATCTTGACATACTTTGCTTGAAAAGCATATCGAGATAGGCTCAGTAGATGAAGATTGGTGGATGCACAGAGATGCCTTATGTGATTGTCTCAACCATGTGCATTTAAATATCTTCTGTTGAGGATATATAAATACTAAGAGAAAATGATTTACAGTTTAAAGTCTAAACAATCTTCTATCTCTACAGATCATTTGATACAATTGTTTGTTTGTAATGTCTCTTTAAAACTAAAGACGCCATTGCACAATAACATATATGAGCACTTCAGAGAAATACAAGCTCGAGGTTTATTTGCGAATAACAAAGCTGTAGTTTAACATTTATAAACAGATTATCCAAGTTACTGACATTCTAACCTGAATTTTAACATTACTAAATATTGCGTGGGAAACGCATCTTCAAACACCAGATTAGCATATTTAAACATTAGTGTAATGTCACGCAATAGCACACAATCAATGTGCATTATAAATACATTTAATAGAGCAATGTCAATACTTCACAATAAATGTATTTAAAGAACAATAAAGACATACAATATTAAATGTGTATTTGTATTAAAGAAACAGACCGTTATTAAACCGAGAAATGTCTACAACATTAATAATGTGACATTATTAGATTTTAAAGAGTATTTAATCATTAATATTTCACGGATCACGGATATTAAATCTGCGTCACACATATCCGCATGACAGGCCCATGAGTTACAAATAAGTCTACATGAAAAATGAAGTTACAGCACCACCAAGCGGTATGTGTAAGGAAGTTACTAAGATATGAAACATTAAGGAACGGCCAATCAGAGTTCATCACACAAACACAACTTGAGTCAGGATGGTCTCACAGACATTATAACAATATTTCAAACTTTTATCCAATCAGATGTACAGATAAATTGTCCCATGGTGCATCTCATGTTTACTTCACCATATAAAAGTCCATTACACGTTGCCATCTTTGTCAGTTCTCTAATGCCTGCTGGTGTATTTGTTTTTATATATTAAATATATATTATATATACGCAACTCGGCAGGCATGTCAGTTCCCAGGTTCACCAAGGAGGAGAGCGCTGCACTGGTCCACGCCGTCAAGGACTTTTATCCCCAGCTGTTTGGGAACAAGAGGAGCTCGACAGATGCGCCTGTTAAGAAGGCCCTCTGGGAGTCTATCACCAATGCGGTTAGATTGGTGTGTGACGTCCAGAGGACCCAGGATCAGATCATGAGGAGATTCGGAGATATGAGGTTGCGGTTATCAAAAAAAGTCAACCTCATAAGGGACTGGGTACAAGCCCGTAAAAGAGGGGGCCAAAGAAAGGCCCCGCGGAAACTGTACCTACTCCCTTATGAGGTGACTTTATGCGAGCTCCTCAATCTCCGGGTCCCCAAAAGATTTCGATCCTCGCCATCCTCGGCCTCCTCTTCTTCCCTCCCAGCTGCGGGATCTGAAAGTCCTGACGCGGGGGACAGGGCAGATGCTTCTCCGTCCGGTGGCCTGGGAGGAGCCGATAGAGAATCTGAACCAGGTAATTATCCAACTTCATATAATATCTTTAATTTTAAAAATCAAAAATGTGTATTTAGTCAGATACTAAACCTATACAGATCTCACAACATACACTACATATGATGTTTAGATATCTGATTTTAGATTATTGACACATGAAATAGGAATGATGTTTCTTGCGCTCTACAGAGTATGCGTCACAGAGCGGAAATGTAATTTCGCATCCACGTTAACATGGGTTTGCGGAAAGTGGCATTGCTTTATACATGTTGTTCAAATGACGGATGCGTAATTCCGCTTGGAATCATTGCGCAATGATCGCGAAAATGGCATTTCTCATCCACGTTAACATGGGTTTGCGGAAAGTGGCATTGCTTTATACATGTTGTTCAAATGACGGATGCGTAATTCCGCTTGGAATCATTGCGCAATGATCGCGAAAATGGCATTTCTCATCCACGTTAACATGGGTTTGCGGAAAGTGGCATTGCTTTATACATGTTGTTAAAAATTAAATTGAAATTGTTAGATTAGTGAAGAATACAGTATTCTTATTTTAAATATTATAGCTAATAAAAAAAGAATAATACAAATAAATTATAACATATGGCCATCAATTGATGATTATGTAATAACAAGCAGATATTCTTAAAGATACAGTAAACAACACAACTGATTGAAAATAAGAGTCCAGGATATATTTATCATTAATTTAATTGCGGAAACTATTAACTCATGGGACTACCAAAGGATTAATATTTTTCTATTGATTTGTTATTAATGTAAATATTTTAAACATGGCATGATTAGTATTAATGATATGCAATCCTCATTTAATATATTACAGATATGGATGTGGCTGCTGGATCCTCAAGCCAGGGCTTGTCACAGTATGGTATGTCTCATTTTAATTGACATTTGTCTTAGAAACATGGACTGAACATTACATACTAAATACACATTGTTCAATATTTATATGTAATGTCTATTTAATAGATGAAAATTATATAATTATTCGGATATCCTTAAATAACATATTTGATTTTAATTGCATGCTCAATACCATTCATTACATCAACATATGGAGTAGATAATTCATTAACAAACAACAACATTGTGGAATCTATTTAATTTTAGATTAAAGGGATACTGAGCTACAATTATTAATATTGTCTTTCACATACAGTATGCAATATTAATAAACATAAAATATAATACTATCATCATATGTGACATATTCTATTGCTAAATGTAGTTTAAAATAAAGAAAGTACGTTTATGTGCATCTAAATATTTGTTGACCAACCTGGGTTTATATTGATGATTGGTGGATACCTTCAACAAACAATATTTATTGAATCCAATATTCCTTATCTGCCTTTAAGATTAATATCGAGCAACATTCTAATTATAATAGGAGTCAATGTTAAATCATTTTTTACAGTTTGAACATAGAAATCAATTATTTAAATTAATCATGTCAGTGTCCCTTTAAGACAAAATAGATTCATTCATCTTTACATTCTTTTTATAAAAAACTATTGATATATAAATCTAATTATCTGTTGGAGTTACTTTATAGATATCTGCATACTCTAACAGCACCATGATTACATATTTGTAATAATCAAGTTTGTTATGTATTGTGATAAATATGTGTTGTGTCCTAAACAAGATTACTGTACATTGAAAAATTGGTCGATGTGACACATGTTTGTTTAGATTTGTCAACAGATGCTCCTCAATATGTGGTTTGTGTGTATTCTTGTAACTTCTTAAGGACATATGACGGAATTATTCCGTCATAAAACAATAGAGCTAAGTGAAAGCTGTGTCCTTAAAGGGTTAAGAACATTGATCATTGGGTATATTTAGATATGCAATAGCAGCATCTGAGATGAATTTGATGTCTAATGTAGTCTGACATTAAACATATGTTCAATACAGATATGTTTACAGAATCCCCTTGATTCAATCAAGCATTTTCTGGTGTAATGACTGCTCTATTCTTCACATTTTAAAGTTGATTAATGTTAAAATTCTAGACAGATGTGATTTAGTGATATCCAAAATGTGTTTAATAATATATATCTATATCATTCATAGAGAGAGTTGGTGTGGGAAGCCCACAGGAATCCAGCAGTGACATAGAGCCGCCTTTGCGGTCTCCTGGTAAGTCCATTGACTCATTTATATGTAATTGAAGGTGTATTGCTAATCAATATTATGATCATGATTCCGATGAAGCATAACATTATAAAAAATCATAGAATATATCTTCTGATTATATATTTATTTTTTATATTGAGCAATTAATAATTTCTACTTTATTAGTCTACACATTTGTTATTCATAAGATGTCTAACATGTTTTTTTCTATTTTATTTTTTGACAACAGTCATCAAATGATACACACATGAGAAATCTTAAATGTTCTATGTACTATGCTTTTATGAATTTAACATTAAGACAAACAATACATTAATATTCTGATTTATTGACAATAACTAATCTATTGTCATTTGTATGCTCCATCAAAATGATGTCAATCATAACTTTGTGTGTGTATATCTTTAATGCAACATTGATGTGCGTATTTGAGCAACAGTAACATATCTTATAATATCTGATCTTAAGGTGTACACAACATGTTATGTTTTACAGAGATTGATGTCACATGTGGGATGGAGGAGGAAGAGGCTGCCTTGGAGTCTGATGGTATGTGATATATATCTATCATGTTTCCAACATGTTTATTTTTTTGAAATCATTTTATTGAAGACATTCAAAGTCTACAGCTTTTTCCCTTTAAAAAGGAATATTATTTGTCTGTTCAAATACACTACTGCCCCCTTTCTATATCAGGCAGCATGAAAATCTGCTTGTATATATTTTTTTAAGAATATATAATTCATGCCATCATTATGTCACATGCATATTCCATGCCAAAACACAATAATAAGTTTCAAATTGTACAGACAGTCATTGAGATTCATCTGAGTGCCTATATAGATACCATATCCTCATTTCAGAATAGTTTACAGATTCAAACACACTTCGAAGTATATTGAAAACATAATCAATTTGAAATGCGTTGATTTGATGTCAGGATGTATGAGATGTTAATATATTTCTTTTACTTTTTCAGATGGATCCACCACTTCTGGTCATCTGGATTCCGCCCCTGCCCAGTCACAGACCCCTCCCCATGCACACACCCCTGACCATGGCCACACCCCTGCACACACCCAGAGCCCTTCCCATCACCAAACTCATGACCATGCCCCGACCACTGCCAGCCCTTCCCATATTTCATATCCTGTCCCTCCCAAAAAACGCCCATACACCCCCCTTCGCCGCTCTCCCCGTATTCTGGCCCGTACAGCTGCCCAGACCCAAACTCCCCACTCCCCAGCTGTACGGCCTACCCTGGAGCGGCAGCTCACCACTCCCCAAGCCATTCCCATCCCTCCCCAAGCCAATCCCACCCCTCCCCCCTGTTTCAACCTTCATTGTCCTGGGTGTCAGATTGTCCTTCCCAGGCACAGCTGTAAGTATCATTCTAAATACACTTTATAAGATACTTAAAGGTACAGTGAAGTTAAATTGGTTAAATTGTGATTCAAATCCAGCATGCAATGTTAAGCCAATGTATAATAGAATACTCTTATGAATTATTGGTCATTCTCTTGATATATTTATGGAAAACAACTTATTCCTATAATTAGTTGAAACAATAAAATAAATGTGGCCATCATTTCTTTATTGTTGGATGAATGTATCCATCAACCAGCATGCACAAACAAAGTTCATCAACAAATATTGGCTTCCATAAAAACAAACATTCTTGCATTCAAAATATAGCTTGACAATTAAAACATAAAATGAATATGTGTAAGATCTAAAGATTTGTCATGTCATGCTCTATCTGAATCAGTCCATTAAATTTTTAGGTTCAGTGTCCCTTTAATTGGATATCACTACATATACCAAACACCACTACTTGGATCCAAAATTGTATGTCCAAATATGGATACATTATCTCTTGTCTAACCCAGTGGGAATGTAATTTCTTCTGGTTGCTATGTTTACACAGCTTGTCCTCAATGCCAAAATGTTTAAGGATAGGTGTGCCTACCACAGTCTAAATTGAATTTTTTAAATTGCTGATGTAAGTACAATGTAAATCCTTTAACAAGATTTGATACACTCAAGCTGTATAAGTGGATCATCTAAAACCAATTAAAGGGGACAACATGTTTGAGTAACATGAGCCTTTAATGATTTCTGTCTGTCTGAATAACCTAATTCATGTGTAAAGAATATATTAAAAATAATTTATGTAAATAATTATTTTGCTTTATGATGACAATGTATGTATTAAAAACTTTTATTCTGTTGTGTAATTATCCTTAATATTTAATTTTATTTTATTTTAGGCTGTGACTCAGCATGGCTCATGCTAGAAGGGATAGCAAGAGTAGAGCAGGCCGTGTTGAGGAACGCAGCTGTCCTGAGAGGGATGAACGACACCATGCAGGCCCAGCTCCGGGTTCAGGACTTGACTCTGCGTGAAATTATGCTATTACGTTCAAGGCCTGAATCTGGAGCTGGACATGCACAGGACAATGAAGAGGATGACCAGTAAGTGGAGGATCTGGATATGCTCCATGGTGGCAGATAATAATCCTCCGTCCACATGTTGAATTTGTATTTATATTGTTGCCATTTGGCCTTTTTATCAGTTTATTGTTGTGCCTGTTGCACTCTTTTACCTTGTCATGTGTCTCCAATGAGGCTATGCTGGCCCTTGGCAACTCTCTTCATGGACTGTGAGGCACTGTGTTACCTTGTCATGTGTCTCCAATGGGGCTATGCTGGCCCTTGGCAACTCTCTTCATGGACTGTGAGGCACTGTGTTACCTTGTCATGTGTCTCCAATGGGGCTATGCTGGCCCTTGGCAACTCTCTTCATGGACTGTGAGGCACTGTGTTACCTTGTCATGTGTCTCCAATGGGGCTATGCTGGCCCTTGGCAACTCTCTTCATGGACTGTGAGGCACTGTGTTACCTTGTCATGTGTCTCCAATGGGGCTATGCTGGCCCTTGGCAACTCTCTTCATGGACTGTGAGGCACTGTGTTACCTTGTCATGTGTCTCCAATGGGGCTATGCTGGCCCTTGGCAACTCTCTTCATGGACTGTGATGCACTGTGTTACCTTGTCATGTGTCTCCAATGGGGCTATGCTGGCCCTTGGCAACTCTCTTCATGGACTGTGAGGCACTGTGTTACCTTGTCATGTGTCTCCAATGGGGCTATGCTGGCCCTTGGCAACTCTCTTCATGGACTGTGAGGCACTGTGTTACCTTGTCATGTGTCTCCAATGGGGCTATGCTGGCCCTTGGCAACTCTCTTCATGGACTGTGATGCACTGTGTTACCTTGTCATGTGTCTCCAATGGGGCTATGCTGGCCCTTGGCAACTCTCTTCATGGACTGTGAGGCACTGTGTTACCTTGTCATGTGTCTCCAGTGGGGCTATGCTGGCCCTTGGCAACTCTCTTCATGGACTGTGAGGCACTGTGTTACCTTGTCATGTGTCTCCAATGGGGCTATGCTGGCCCTTGGCAACTCTCTTCATGGACTGTGAGGCACTGTGTTACCTTGTCATGTGTCTCCAATGGGGCTATGCTGGCCCTTGGCAACTCTCTTCATGGACTGTGATGCACTGTGTTACCTTGTCATATGGCTCATATATTCCTTATTTTTACAAGATTATTTATAAACGTTGTGTATGTTTTCTTACATACTAATAAAATACATTTTATTTCACAAATCTTTGTCCTCATTCTTCCTGTTATTTTTGAAAGCTCTAGTTTATGTTGTTTATCCTTAAAGGGACCTAACAAATATATTTGTTATAATGAAATCATATATGTAAGACAATAGTAAATGACTTTAAGATTAACATCTCCAATGTAATCTTATTATTTGTGTTTATATTATTTTCTCTTAGCTCTATCATTGCCTGATTATGATTAGCAGAGTAATTTCTTTATATATGTATATATATATTTGTATTTGTGTATATATGTATATTTAAATGTTCAGATCCATGTGTGTATTTATAAACTCTGCATGAATTGATGCACCTTTACCAAATGATCTGAGTATTGATACAATGATATAATCCCTGTAAAGTGTTCATTTTATTTAAATAGTATTGACTATGTGTATGCTCATTTTAAAATCAAAATAATGTCCCTTTAAGTGATGTTGATCAATATTGTAAATGAATGTATTTCCATTTGTAAAGCGTTTTTGTCCTTTTTACAAGAACAAGGACATATAGTTTTATTAATAAACAATCTTATTGTAATGTTGACAGCACCTGTATTTCATTTTCAAATCTATATTATTGTCAAAGTGTAACCAAATAAATCTCTGTGTGTAATGCAAATAATGTAGATGATGAATATTAGTTAACTAATATGTTAACAAAATACATCTCCTCCCATATATGGCTATAGGTAGGCTGACAATAATTAAACTTGAATAAATGACACGTTTAATCAATACATGTATAACTATTGTTATTCAACAACAATCCAAACATATCTTAAAACATCAATGGCATATGTATTTCTCATGTGTATCTTTTAAATGTTAAAGATATACACCATAGCTATAGTTCAAGGGACAGTCAAGTCCGAAAAGATGATTCAGGATTTGTTGTCATTCCTAGATAGCAATCTACACACATACTAGTTCCTAAAATATAAATACGTTTCTTAGTGATATGCCAAGATGTCACAGAGTCCTTGTATTGGCTGCGGTTTTTCAGCGATCTCGGATGCGCCATGTTGCTTAAGACGTCACCTGCCAGGCTGTCCAATGATTCCTTGTATTGACTGACTTTCTTACGTGATCAGGAATATGCCTTTTATTGGATTGCGTTTTGACGCGATCAAGGATGCGCCTTTTTTTTTTGGGCGTTCTTACGTGATCAATAATGTGCCTTTCATTGGATGGCTTTCTTACGTGATCAAGGAAGCGCCATGTTAAGACGGCACATGTAAAGGTCAAAAAACGTCTGATTGGATTGCGTAGTCCCGCAATATTTGTGCACGTTAAAAACGTTTGTGACTGCATGCAATTTAAAAAAGCTTGCGAATATGTATTATTTGCATCATGTTACATTGTTGACCCGTAGCTGATAAAGACCACCACATTCTCTTTTGCTGGATGTCTGGTTGAATCAACGAACGAAAGCAAAATGTTTTCATGCATAGGATATTTATAGGCAAGTGCAAATCTCTACAGTCCATGTTTAATATGTTTGTCAACAATGTTCCTTTTTGTGAAAAATTACTGTTGTGTTTAATGTTGAACATATCTAATTAATAAATATGCGCTATTGTGTTTGAATAAAGTAATCAATATGCATTTATCATATGCTAAATATATGATGCCGACTTCTTCTAAATGTAATTTCGTGGTATATTTTATTAAAGGTTCATTAGACACTCACATTATAAATAAAAATATTTGATTTTGTCTATAGTTAGATAGTCCATTGTTTAACCAATAGGTTTATTTTGTCTTGTGTTCTAAGAAAATGTAAGTAATTTTCTTACTCCTCGCAAAGCCTCTGAGTTTCATGTGAGTACCATCTCCAGCTTTCTCCAGTTTGTGTAAAGGGTCTTTTCATATGTTAATGATGGTGTATTGTGTTGTTTTACGGTTGTAATGGTGGTTCATCTATATTTTCAATATAGCTAACCCTATTTTATTTGCAAGTGTTTGAAGCTTTTTAATATTGATATCAGTATATGTTAATCTTGTTGTTTGTAGTAGTGTCTATTACATACAGTTATGTAAAAAATATAGGATACTGTCCCTTGAATGCAAATGTTGTTTTTTGTATCATGTATGAGATCCACATAGTTTAATCTTCAAATATATTTTTGTTAGCATATTTCCCCCCCCCCACACTCCTAAAAGGACTTTAAACCATATTCATTGTTAAAAAAAATATATTTACAATAAAATATTAACACAATAATGTCTCTTAAAGAAAATAGACTTTATTTAACACGTCAATATAAATGTGATTTTAAAATTTATTTTTTGACAAAGTACATGTAGATATACCAACAAGCTTAAAATATGTGTTAGCATATGTAATGTTGTTAAAGGGACAGTTTAGAAAAAAGTTATTTTTTAAAATTATTCGAAAAGTCAATTCTGTAATATCAAGGATATCAAATGTTTCTCAACAATTGAACATTTGTCTGGGTTTATTTAAATTTGCTATCTAAACCTATGAGGTTGGTGTGCTCATTTCTTCAATCTTGAAGAGTGCTTGTAATCATTATACAATTTGAGCACTAGAGGGCATTTTGATAGCATTTGTATATGTAAAACCTTGTGCTCATACAGCATATTATTGACCATGTATTGATAATTGATATCTAAAATGTTGTTATGTCAGAACAACAAATAAGTGGTCATTTTTCATAGTCATAGATACAAGGGTAAGCACATAAGTCACACATGTATTTCTCCATGTTTTGTTGTTTCAAAATTTATAATGTGTAATACAGTGTTTTCTTTGTAATCAATAATTTTCTGACTGTCCCTTTAAGCTGTGTTATTGGCATTCAAACAGTAATATGCCATCATGGATAATTGTTATGGTAATTTAGTTAGCGATTCGGGAAACAGTTTGGACATCACATCACAGAAACCAATCAATATCATGAACAAGGATACACTCTGCAAACAATCTTCCTCCATGGACCCGGTCCCATAGAAGTCGATTATATACAGAGTGTGGTCCACAAGTGTATGAAAACCACATCATCACATACCTATCCATTACACATTACATAAAAAAAATAATTTGAAGCTGGAAAAAAATACTTACTTCCTCTTCCTTCCCCTCTTCCCACGGGGCTGAGGCTCTGGGAGAGGCAACTGCCGACTCCGAAGAGTCCTCCTTGGAGCTGTTGTGGGAGGAGTGGAAGGAAGAGTACTGGGACGACCAAGGTGAGGAGTAGATGGCTGAGGAGGAGAAGATGGATGAGGAGAAGATGGCTGAGGAGGATGAGTAGATGGCTGAGGAGGAGGAGGAGTAGATGGCTGAGGAGGAGGAGGAGGAGGAGTAGATGGCTGAGGAGGAGGAGGAGTAGATGGCTGAGGAGGAGGATGAGATGGGCCGGCAGGAGGAGATGGCCCAGCAGCAAGAGGCCCAGCAACAAGAGGCCCAGCAACAGGAGGTTGACCAGCATGCGCCTCCCGGAAAAATGTGAACATTTCCTGATGAAGATTAAACATTCTTGTTTGTCCTTCTTGTATTCTATTCAGGATGCTGATTATTTCATTTTGGCCTTGAATTATTTGATTCTGCCCATCAAGTATTCTGCGTCGTCCTTCTATATTTTCTATCCGGGAGGTACGCATCTGGTCTATGTACTCCAGTAGAACCCGCACCTCCGCTATTTCTTCTTGTTGTGCCTGTTGAACCCGTGCACGGCGGGGTGCCCGTGCACGGCGGAGTGTGGGTCTTTGAGGGACCTCGGGTTCCGCGGGTTCCGCAGGTTCAGCGGGATCCTCCTGTGCTTCCGGGGCCTCTTCGTCATCTCCCGTGCGCTGTTCGTCACGGGGGGCCTCTTCCCTCCGAAGTGGGAATTCCTCACCACCACTCTCATCCCGGGGAGATGCAGGAGGCTGTGCTGCCTCGTCCCCAGACTCTGTATATAAATAAAAAAAAAAAAAATATATATATTAGCATATTTGCAAATCAAGGTTTAAATGACTTAGCTTACGATACAATTACAAATGCAGAATCATTAATCCACTTTGACATCTAACAAACAATCAATACGATTTCCGCTTTTTCTAAACCGTGTTTGTGATATCTGTGGTCAATGTGAATGTTTTTGCGTTTGTTTTCAGTCTGTTTAAATGCACACCTAACCTATAGCCTAGATACTGATGTAACCGCAAAGTAATAGAATGCGTGTAAACAGCGTAATAGCATTAATCTGATCCTTAACACATGAAACCCAATGTTTTATCTTTCATGATTTAGAAGCATACATTTAGTATCAACATTCGAATGTACTTTTCTTATCTAATTAGCTTCATTCTCTGGATATTCTTTGCTGAAAAGCATATCTAAATATGCTTCTAAGATGCTGATTGTTAGCTGAATATAGCTGCCTCCTGTGATTGTTTCACCGTGTGCATGGCTATTTCTTCATTAAAATATATCTCAAGAATGAATCAAATTAGGTAATATAAGTACATTTGAATGTTTGGTCAAATTGTATTCGCTACCTCAATCATGAAAGTAAATGTTTGCGTATAGTGTCCATTGAAATACATTCGTATGTGAAATTATTGTTGAATGAGCTTACCGTCAGATGAGAGTGGCAGGTTCCCGGTATCGATTCCTCCGATACCGACTACTTCCACCTCGGAGATGCTGGGCCGCAACATTTCCTCCCATCTGCAGAAATCCATTTCAAGGGCAGGGCCGCCACCGGTCCCTGCGGCATGTCGGGCCTCCAGGCTTAACTTTTTTTTAAGTTCAAGTTTACAGTCCCGGTACCGATGTTTGATAGAATCCATATCCCGGTTCCGGCCACCCACTGCATTGACTGCATTCCTAATCTCGTTCCAGAGCCTCCTCTTGTCAGTCGGGGTGGTCTTTTGGTGCTGCAGCATCCTATGCCTGGCCATATAGGCCTCTACGAGGGCCTCCTTCTCCTCCATCGTAAACCTCGCCTCCCTAGTCGCCTTGGCCTTCCCCTGTGACGATGCCCTCTGTTTCCCGGACTGTGAAGCCCTACTCTGACCGCCACTGGGCCCAGCCACTTGGTCATCTTGAACCAAGTGGCTGGGTCCACCCACCGCTTCCACCCCCGCTTCCTGCCCCCCTTCCTGCCCTGTTCCTCTCCCCCTCCCTCTACTCCCCCCTCTACCTGTCCCCTGCCTGGCCTCCATCTCCTCCCTAAACTAAACCCCAAATAATCAAAAAAAAAGTGAGTGTGATGAAATGAAAGGGGGTCAAAATAAAGAACTAAAAAGACAAAAAAGGTGCTTAAAGTGTGAGGGATGTAAAAAAAACAAAGAGGGTAAGGAGTATTTAAATAAACGAAAAGAATAAGACTAAAAGGAGGATATGTAAACTAAATGTAACTAGGGGATGGGTATGGGATGGGTATGGGGTATGGGATAAGAGTAAATGGGATGAAAGGGAATGGGACTACAAGGAATGGGGTATGGAGTGTAGTATGAGGGGGTAGGGGGTATGGAGTGTATGTAGTGTTATTGATAAGTGTATGTATGTATTGAATGTGTTTGCGTGTAAATGTGTTAAGTGTACAGATAAATCACTCGCTCGCTAACTCACACTACTTCTAATTCTCACTAACAAACACTCCCACTAACGCTCACTAACTACCACTAACTGACGCTCCCACTAACAACTCTCACTAATAACTTCCACTAACTCACTCACGCTCCCACTAACAGACTCTCTCCCACTCCCACTAACTCCCACTAACTCACTCACTCTCTCACGCTAACACTACCAACTGACTCTCTCACGCTAACACTACCAACTGACTCTCTCACGCTAACACTAACTCACTCTCAAAAATTCTCTAACTCTCTATTCTTAAATCTCCAAAGACCCACCAGCAACACAGTCAAAGAAGCCATGCTTGTGTGGTGCTTATATACCCTGTGTAAATGTTTAATGATGTCCCAATTTCCATTGTAATTAGTGTTCAGGTGTGCTTTATTAGCAATTAATATTATTGCAATGTGTATTAGGTGTGTGAATTTGCGCATGCTCATTTCGAGTTGGTATTTGTGGAATGTGTAGAATGCGATGATGTCATAGTGTTCGTTTTAGCTTTCATTGTCCAAAAGTATTCTTTTTAAATGTGAATTTGCGATGGTGTGTTCTTCGTGAAGTGTTGTATATGTATGTTTTTCATAATATATAATGATATTGAATGCGATTTTGTTTCTAGTGTATGTATATATTTTTTAATCCTTGTTGTTATTGTGCGATTTTCCGCATCTTAAAGTATATGCGTATTCCCCGTATAAATAGTATTAAAACTTCCCCCGCTCGTGAATGTGTAATGCTTGTGTGCTTTGTTGATTGATTGTTGTTGTGACATTTGCGGCGTGTTATTGTTGTGCATGATGTGGTATGCGTCATATGACCGAGCTGTGCGTATTCTCGCGAGATCGAGTGTTAGGTGAAAAAAGGCAATTTATTTGCTTTCCCATTGATCTCTATGGGAGACTGTCTAAAGCGGGCAGGATTACGCGTGTGACATACACGCGTTAGGAGCATCGTTAGATGGTCTTATCTTAACTCTAAATACCGGAGTCAAACAATGACGTGCGTTAGACATAAACACGCGTGGCGTTAACAGCCCTTTTACCGCCGAACTCTAAATCTAGGCCCATGTTAGTCTGTATATCAATGATTATTAAAGGTAGTCTATATAGATGCAATGCTATATAAAAACATACATTAATTACTAATTCATTAATTTGAAAAATAATAATATAATAAAATACATTAAATAGAAAAATATTTTCAAATTACATTAATTTTTAATAAACATGTTGACATTCATTCTTGAATTTAAACCTGAAGGCACCCTAGCTTTAAATTGGAGGATCCAAAAGACCTCTCTTTCATCCAATTTCTTTTCCCTATTACCACCCCTAGGGTGCCTAGATATAAAGTCAATACCCTGTACTTTAAGTAAAGTACTATCAGAATTATGATGATATCTGAAGTGTTTGGCTACAGGTGTTCTGGACTCGGGATCCTCAATGGATCTAAGATGCTCCAGAAAGCGGTCCTTAAGAGACCTCTTTGTTTGACCAGTATATTGTATTTTGCATCCTTGACAAGTTAAAAGATACACCACATGGATGCTGTTACAATTTATAAAATAACGAATATCAAATTCCTTACCTCATATCTACAAGAATTGCCCTGAATGATATGAGAACAGGTTTTACATCTAGAAGCATTGCATTTAAAGCAACCATTGCTTTTCTGCAACCATGTGCCAGATGTTTCTTTAGGTTACATTGATGGAGATACTATGCTTCTGAGTGTTTTTGCTTTCCGTGAAACAAATTTAAAACCATCCATCACAATTTCATTCAATTTCTCATCATTTTGAAGTATGGATAGGTTCTGTCTAATCAAATTGCAAATCTTGCCATATTCCATACTATATGATGTAATGAAAATGGGAGAAATTGAATGTTTGTCCCTTTTTGTTACCTGTCTATATTTTAGAAGTTCAATTCTAGGTATCTTATCCACAACATCTTTAGCTTGTTTAAGAACCTCCTTGGGGTAATGAGTTGACTCTTAGGAATAGATCTTAAAAGATGAGGAGGATGACAAGAATTATACTTCAAAATGCTGTTACCCGATATGGGTTTACAATATTGTTCTACCTCAACAGTACTATCATGTGGTTTCAGAGTTACATCCAAGAAATTCAGAAATTCTGTGCTTGATTCAAGAGTGAAACAGAGATTCAAATTATTACTTTGTGAATACTGCTAAAACTTGTTTATGGACTCCCTGTCCCCCTCCCAAACAAGAACCAAGTCGTCAATATACCATCCGTAATAAATAATATTTCTACGAAAAGGATTACTATCTCCAAAGATGTGGAAGAGCTCTCACCAACCTAAAAATAGGTTTGCATAGGATGGCGCAAATTTAGCGCCCATAGCTGTTCCACATCTCTTAAGATAGAATCGTCCCTCAAACAAAAAGTAATTGTGAGTTAGTAGATATTCGGTGGCCATAAGCAAAAAGACTATGGTGGCTTCATTATAATTAGATCTATTCCTAAGGAAAAATTCCAATGCCTGTAATCCCTTATCATAAGGGTTAGACATATATAAAGAGGAAACTTCCAAAGACACAAGTACATAACCTGTTTTAACACCACTTGTATATCCTGCATCTGTTTGATCAGGTCTAATCTCTGTTGTTTCTTGTAATTTACTAATATATTCATTAGTGTCTGAGAGCATGTAGTGAGTGCAGCATTCCACTCCTCAATAAATTTAAGACATGTGACATGAAAAGATGGAAATGTCTTAATCCGAAGACCTATATATATATATATATATATATATATATATATATATATATATATATATATATATTCTCTTTGTTGATAAATAAGGAAGGTCTTAATTAGTGATGTCGCAAACCTAAAATTTTCGGTTCGTGAACGGCGGACTCGAACTTCCGGTATTGTTTGTGAACCCGCGAACCGCGCGAACCGCCATTGAATTCAATAGGCAGGCGAACTTTAAAACCTACAAGGACTCTTTCTGGCCACAATAGTGATGGAAAAGTTGTTTCAAGGGTACTAACACCTGGACTGTGGCATGCTGGAGGGGGATCCCTGGCAAAACTCCCATGGAAAATTACATAGTTTATGCAGAGTCTGCTTTTAACCCATAATGGGCCTAAATCAACTAACATTCCCAAATTGTTTGCAATAACGTGCTTTAAAACATCAGTTATGATGTCGTATCTATCAGGTAGTGTAAGGGTTACGGCTACATCACAGTGACAGAGCAAACTCCAAGTGTTACGCACCGCAATCAACTGCAAACAGTCCACTTGCACAACCACGAGATAGATAGATTTGATAGATAGATACATAGATAACATAGCTCAATCGATGCAATATACATATGATCGATACACTGTACATAGCTCAATAGATGCAATATACATTCGATCGATACTAATTACATTGATCAATAGATGCAATATACATTTGATAGATACGAATGTTATCGAATCAAAGATGCAATATACATTTTATAGATATGAATGACATCAACCAAAATATGTAATATACATTTTATAGATACGAATTACATCGATCAATAGATGCAATCTACATTTGATCGATACGTTTGATAGTTCGATCGATTTGATATATAAATAAATGAATTTGAAATATATATAATTTCCCTGACAGAGTATAACAATAAGACATGTGTTCTGTGACCTGTGGTGAGTTAAGTAGTAATATTCTTAACATTTTACTACAACCTGTTACTCCCCCTATCAGATGAGGTCTATATGGCCTTCATTTGTGGAACCGGGAGATGGAAGAAGATGATTGTTCTGTCCTCCTACTTCAAATTTGTCAGAAACACAAGTGGCTGTCTCAAAACATCCCGAACAGAAGATAGATTGATTGATAGATAGGATAGATAGATATACATAGATTGATAGTTAGATAGAATCGATAGAAGAGAAATAGATAGATTTGTTAGATATATAATTACCCTGATAAAGTCTAATAATTAAACATGCGTTCTTGGACCCAACTAGGTTGTGTTAAGTAGTACTATTCTTAGCACTTTCAGCCATGTAACTCCCCCTATTGGTGGAGGTCTATATGGCGGTTATGATTACCCTGACAAAGTATAACAACAAGACACGCGGTCTGGGACCCATGGTAATTTTGTTGTGTTAAGTAAAACTTTTCTTATCACTTGAATCCCTCTTACCCCCCTTTTGTTGGCGCTCTATATGGCCTGCATAATTAGCCTGACAAAATATAATAATAAAACATCTGGTCTTGGACCCATTGTAATTAGGTTGTGTTTAAGTAGTACTATTCTTATAACTGTAATCCCTGTTACTCCCCCTATCAAGGGACGTCTATATGGCCTGCATGATTACCCTGAAAAAGTAAAACATCAAGACACACAGTGTTGGACCCATGATAACTAGCTTGTGTTAATTAGTACTTTTCTTAGCACTTTAATCCCTGTTACCCCCCCCTATCGGGGGTGGTCTATATGGCCAGCCTGATTACCCTGAAAAAATATAATAATAAGACATGCGGTCTGGTACCCATTTTAACTAGGTTGTGTTTTAAGTACTACCATTCTTAGCACTTTAATCTCTGTAACTCTCCCTATTTGGTGAGGTCTATACGGCCTGGATGATTACCCATACAAAATATAATAATAAGACATCTGCTCTTGGTCTGCGACCCATGGTAACTATGTTGTGTTAATTAGTAATGTCCTTAGCATTTTAATAGATGTTACTCATACTCACCCTATCGGTGGAGGTCTATATGGCCTGCATGATTACCCTTACAAAATATAATAACCAAACATATGCTCTGGGACTCATGGTAAGTAGGTTGTGTTAAGTAGTACTGTTCTTTGCAGTTTAATACCTGTTACAACACCAAATGGTGGCAGGTCTATCTGGCCTTCATGATTAGCTGCACCCAAACTCAATAAAAAGCTGAGTGGTTTTAGACTAACACCCATGGCTAACTCGGTTGTTTCAATTAGTACTATTCTTAGCACTTTCATCCCTGTTACGGGTGGTCTACATGGCCATCATGATTAGCCGAACAAAATACTACAATCCAACCTTTGCTCAGTCTTCATAGGCCCTTCATTGGCTGTATTTTGATAGTACAGTTCTTATTATTTTTATAGCTGATACAACACCAAATGGTGGCAGCTCTATATGGCCTGCATGATTAGCCGCACCCAAAACAAAAATAAATCCAAGCAGTCTTGGATTAACACCCATGGATAACTCTGTTGTTTCAAGTAGTACTATTCTTAGCACTTTCATCTCATCATCCCTGTTACTTCCAGGGCTCTCGGTGGTGGTCTACATGGCCATCATGATTAGCCGAACCAAATACTACAATCCAACCTTGGCTCAGCCTTCATAAGGCCCTTCATTGGTTGTATTTTTGTAGTTCTGTTCTTATTAGTTAAATAGCTGATACAACACCGAATGGTGGCAGCTCTATATGGCCTGCATGATTAGCCGCACCCAAAACAAAAATAAAGCCAAGCGGTCTTGTATTAACACCCATGGCTAACTCGGTTGTTTCAAGTAGTACTATTCTTAGCACTTTCATCTCATCCCTGTTACATCCAGGACTCTCGGTGGTGGTCTACATGGCCATCATGATTAGCCTAACCAAATACTACAATCCAACCTTGGCTCAGTCTTCATAAGGCCCTTCATTGGCTGCATTTTGGTAGTACTGTTCTTATTAGTTTAATACCTGATACAACACCGAATGATGGCAGCTCTATATGGCCTGCATGATTAGCCGCACCCAAAGCCAAAAAAAAGCCAAGCGGTCTTGCACTAACACCCATGGCTAACTCTGTTGTTTCAAGTTGTACTATTCTTAGCACTTTTATCTCATCCCTGTTACTTCCAGGACTCTCAGTGGTGGTCTACATGGCAATCATGATTACCCTCACCAAAATATAACAACAATACGTGCGTGCAGGGAACCATGGTAAGGTTACTTCCTTTCCCAAAATCGAGTATAACAGCTGCAGGCAGAGGTTCTGACCCTGCATTATGGCTGCACCTCTCCCTAAAAGAAGCATGCATTACAGAGTCTGTGGGCATGTATGCAAAGAGCTGGCCTGCCTAAAAAGAGGAGCAAGGCTGTACAGGTTGTTCGCCTTCAGCCGTTTTATACGCTGTCCCACGGCCACGACCCTCAACAACCACAACAGAATGAAACACTACATATGCCATCCTTTTGAACAACAGAGTACAGGTATGGCATTGATTTTAGTTACACGGCGATATTTATTATGAACCGTGAAATTGAAAACAAAAACATGATTGGACACCCAGTACAGTACAGGTCGTTCTCCTTCGGCCTTTTTAGAATAGTGTTCCAGACCCCCAACAAAAACAACAGCAGGAAAGAGGACATATGGCATCCTTTTGAACAATAGATGACAGGTAAGGCATAGATTTTAGAAAGCCATAGATAATTTTTTTGCAACTGTGAAATAAAAAAAAACATTGATTGGACACCCAGCACACTTCTTTATCCTTAGGCCTTTTTATAAGAGGCTCCCGGAGCCTCAACAGAAACAACAGCATGAAAGAGGACATATGGCATCCTTGTGAACAATTGATTACAGTTAAGGCATTGATTTTAGAATCCCAGAGATCATTTATATGACCCGGGAAATAGAAAAAAAACATTGATTGGACACCCAGTACACTTCTTTATCCTTAGGCCTTTTTATAAGAGGGTCCCGGAGCCTCAACAGAAAAAACATCATGAAAGAGGACATATGGCATCCTTTTGAATAATAGATTACAGGAAAGGCATAGATTTTAGAAACCCAGAGATCATTAGTTGCAACCGGGAAATAGAAAAAAACATTGATTAGACACCCAGTACACTTAGTTATCCTTAGGCCTTTTTAATAAGAGGGTCCCGAAGCCTCAATCGAAACAACAGCATGAAAGAGGACATATGGCATCCTTTTGAATAATAGATTACAGGAAAGGTATTGATTTTAGAATCCCAGAGATCATTTATATGACCCGGGAAAAAGAAAAAACATTGATTGGACACCCAGTACACTTTTTTATCCTTAGGCCTTTTTATAATTGGCTCCCGGAGCCTCAACAGAAAAAACATCATGAAAGAGGACATATGGCATCCTTTTGAATAATAGATTACAGGAAAGGCATTGATTTTAGAAACCCAGAGATAATTAGTTGCAACCTGGAGATAGAAAAAAACATTGATTAGACACCCAGTACACTTATTTATCCTTAGGCCTTTTTATAAGAGGGTCCCAGAGCCTCAACAGAAAAAATATCATGAAAGAGGACATATGGCATCCTTTTGAATAATAGATCACAGGAAAGGCATAGATTTTAGAAACCCAGAGATCATCAGTTGCAAACGGGAAATAGAAAAAAACATTGATTAGACACCCAGTACACTTATTTATCCTTAGGCCTTTTTTATAAGAGGGTCCCGGAGCCTCACCCAAAACAACAGCATGAAAGAGGACATATGGCATCCTTTTGAATAATAGATTACAGGAAAGGCATTGATTTTAGAATCCCAGAGATCATTTATATGACCCGGGAAATAGAAAAAACATTGATTGGACACCCAGTACACTTCTTTATCCTTAGGCCTTTTTATAAGAGGCTCCCGGAGCCTCAACAGAAAAAATATCATGAAAGAGGACATATGGCATCCTTTTGAATAATAGATTACAGGAAAGGCATTGATTTTAGAAACCCAGAGATAATTAGTTGCAACCGGGAAATAGAAAAAAAACATAGATTAGACACCCAGTACACTTATTTATCCTTAGGCCTTTTTTATAAGAGGGTCCCGGAGCCTCACCCGAAACAACAGCATGAAAGAGGACATATTGCATCATTTTGAATAATAGATTACAGGAAAGGCATTGATTTTAGAAACCCAGAGATAATTAGTTGCAACCGTGAAATAGAAAAAAACATTGATTAGACACCCAGTACACTTATTTATCCTTAGGCCTTTTTTATAAGAGGGTCCCGGAGCCTCAACCGAAACAACAGCATGAAAGAGGACATATGGCATCCTTTTGAATAATAGATTACAAGAAAGGCATTGATTTTAGAAACACAGAGATAATTAGTTGCAACCGGGAAATCTAAAAAAACATTGAATAGACACCCAGTACACTTCTTTATCCATAGGCCTTTTTAGCAGAGGCTCCAGGACCCTCATCAAAAACAAGAGCAGGGAGCTGGGCATAGGAGTCCAAGGGAGTGTGACAATAATAATGTGAAGGGGAAGATTGCGGAGTTGTGGAATTTTAATTTTGTTATCATGGGAAGTACTTGCAATGACCTTGCTCTGGTGAATCCATATCGCAAATGTTTTTTTAAGGCACTGTTTGTCTATTTTTTGAATATCAGCATTTGGTAAATGAAGCGCAACTTAAGGCTGGTGAGAACCGACCTTTCTTCTGGCTGTTTGCAAATGTTGTGGCTCTGGACAAACATGTGAATAAGGGGCCATCAGCCATATTCTGCACGCAACCCCTTTGATGATTGACGATAAACATGTGTCACCTGCAAGCAGAGCTCGTTACTTCTGTCTAAATCATCTTCCTGGTATGGACAGGCCACTGTTTCCCACAGCAAGTTCAAAGCTTGAACTACAAGGTTGTCTTGAGTATGCTAGGAAACCAAAGTTTATTAAATTCTGTACTATCACCACAAAAGCTGAACTTCTTGAAGCAAGGAAAATGCCAGCAATTTCATGTGCTTATGGATGACAAGGACGTCCTGTCCTGTGGTGCACAGAGATGGAGAGGATTTTGGGCCTCCCTGTACACTACCCAGATGTCTCCAACATCACCAGAAACACAAGACAGCGACTCTTGGGAAGTTCCTGGAGTGTTCCAGTAGCCATCTCTTTGTGCCCCGAAAGGAATACTTTATCAGTGTTTTTGTATACATCTGACAACAGCTTTGGAGACTGTGGTGACGCACATGTTATTTACTGTTGTTCCAGCTGTGGCAATATCAATTGGCATTAAAAAGGTACGATTTGGAGACTAGTGACGCACATTTTATGCACGCTGTTGCAATTGCAATTTGCATTAAAACGAATCTGCTAACAACCACTACCTAGGACCACACATGCTTCAGTTAGTAACTCAAGTTAAATTAATTTTTTTTTTTTATTATGCTCAGCAGATTCAAAACATACCATTCTTCTAGTCATATCACACGACATGTCAAAATGCTGCATGGAAAATGGCAGTGTGCAAAGTCATAATCTTAGTGAACCTATAAGTGCATTACATTTTCTAAAATAAACAAAAATACAGAGAAAAAAAAAAAAGGAAAGAGGACATATGGCATCCTTTTGAACAATAGATTACATTTAAGGCATTGATTTGAGAAACCCAGAGATAATTTGTTGCAACCGGGAAATCTAAAAAAAACATTGATTAGACACCCAGTACACTTATTTATCCTTAGGCCTTATTAGCAGAGGCTCCAGGACCCTCAACAAAACCAGCAGCAGGAAAGAGGACATATGGCATCCTTTTGAAAAATAGATTTCTGGAAAGGCATTGATTTTAGAAACCCGGGGATAATTTGTTTCAACCGGGAAATCTAAAAAAACATTGAATAGACACCCAGTACACATATTTATCCTTAGGCCTTTTTAGCAGAGGCTCCAGGACCCTCAACAGAAACAACAGCATGAAAGAGGACATATGGCATCCTTGTGAACAATTGATTACAGTTAAGGTATTGATTTTAGAATCCCAGAGATCATTTATATGAACCGGGAAATAGAAAAAAATATTGATTGGACACCCAGTACACTTCGTTATCCTTAGGCCTTTTTATAAGAGGCTCCCGGAGCCTCAACAGAAACAACAGCATGAAAGAGGACATATGGCATCCTTTTGAATAATAGATTACAGGAAAGGCATTGATTTTAGAAACACAGAGATAATTTGTTGCAACCGTGAAATCTAAAAAAAACATAGATTAGACACCCAGTACACTTATTTATCCTTAGGCCTTTTTATAAGAGGGTCCCGGAGCCTCAACAGAAACAACTGCATGAAAGAGGACATATGGCATCCTTGTGAACAAATGATTACAGTTAAGGCATTGATTTTAGAATCCCAGAGATCATTTATATGAACCGTGAAATAGAAAAAAACATTGATTGGACACCCAGTACACTTCTTTATCCTTAGGCCTTTTTATAAGAGGCTCCTGGAGCCTCAACAGAAACAACAGCATGAAAGAGGACATATGGCATCCTTGTGAATAATAGATTACAGGAAAGGCATTGATTTTAGAAACACAGAGATAATTAGTTGCAACCGGGAAATCTAAAAGAACATTGATTAGACACCCAGTACACTTATTTATCCTTAGGCCTTTTTAACAGAGGCTCCAGGACCCTCAACAAAACCAGCAGCAGGAAAGAGGACATATGGCATCCTTTTGAAAATTAGATTACAGGAAAGGCATTGATTTTAGAAACCCGGAGGTAATTTGTTGCAACCGGGAATTTGAATCAAACAAATGATTCGATGGACACCCAGTACACTTCTTTCTCCTTAGGCCTTTTTATAAGAGGGTCCAGGACCCTCAAACAAAATACCAGCAGGAAAGAGAACATATGGCATCCTTTTGAACAATAGAGTACTGGTACAGCATTGATTTTAGAAACCCACAGATAATTGTTTGGAAAAGTGAAATTGCCCCAAAAACAATGCTTGGACTCCCACTCCAGGTCGTTCTCCTTCAGCCTTTTTATAAGAGGGTCCAGCACCCTCAACAGAAACAACTGCAGGAAACACCACCACATATGCCATCCTTTTGCACAAGCGAGGAATCACAAGCGATCAATTTGAATTTTAAAGATTAACAATACTTTTACAAAAACTAGGATTGGTGGCACTAATTGGCTAGTTTGTGCCTGGCACACAGGCTGCCAGGCAGGAGGAAACTGCAATTCAATGGCACTAGTAGACTGAATATTTGAAGTACAAAAAATTATGATTTTTAATTTTTTGGATACTGTTACAAGAATTATGATTGGTGCCACTAATTGGCTAGTTGGGCTGGCACACAGGCTGGCAGATATGAGTCGTGGATGGTAGGTAGGGCAGCAATTTAACACAGTATGCTGTGTAAGTGACAAAAACACAGGCCTGATAGAAAATTAAGTTAGATTACACTAGCCAAATATTTTAAAATTTTAGATTTTAATATTAAAATTATGTTAAGAAGTGCAATGCACATATGAGTGTTCGCACTGGCTGGCTGCTACATAGGGCAGCAATTAACAACAGTATGCTGTGTAAGTCAGATAGACAGTTAGACACAGGCCTGATAGAAAATAAAATTAGATTACACTAGCATAATGATTTAAAGACTTTTTTTTGGTAATTTAAAGAAAAAGGTTAAGCACATACATATGAGTCGTGGCTGATAGCCTTGGAAGGGCAGCTATTAAAAAACAGTAGGCTCTGTAAGTCAGATACACACACACCTGATAGAAAATACTATTAGATTACACTAGAAAATGATATTAAATTATTTTTTGGGGGGGGAAAATTAAAAAAAGGTTAAACACATATGAGTCGTGGCTCATAGACTAGGGAGGGCAGCAAGTAAACACAGTAGGCTCTGTATGTCAGCAAAACACACAGGCCTGATAGAAAATTATATTAGATTACACTATCAAACAAATTTAAACTTTTTTTTTTATATTTAAATTAAGGTGAAGAAGATATGAGTGCTGGGTGGCTGCCTGGCACAGACCAATTAACCAAAAGACTGAAAAAAATGAGGTATATTAATGCTGAGTGAGCCTGACAGTCACAGGTCTGATAGTAAATGTAATTAGACTACACTAGCAAAATATTTTTTTTTTTTTAAATTTTAAAATAATGTTATAAACGGATATTAACACTGGTGGCTGGCACAGAGCAATGAACCAGAGTATATGCTGTGTGACACAGGCCTGATAGAAAATGAAAAAAAATTACACTAGCAAAATAATTAAAATTTTTGGTTAGTTAAATTTAAACTAATGTTGTTAGGGAGATAACAGTGGTGGCAGTAGTCACAACATATGCTGTGAGCCTTAAACACACAGCCTGAAAGCCAGGCAAATGCTAATAAAAAAAAAAAACGAAAAAAAAAAAAAACGGCACAAAATATAGCCCTAAAAAGGGCTTTTTGGGGTGCTGTGCTTGCAGCAGAGATGAGTGGAGTCCTTCTGGACTGTAGTGGACACTAAATACCCTAGCCTAGCTATGTTTTTCCTATTAATGTTAGGAGCAAAAACACAACACGTCCTCTCATTAAGAAAGCAAGGTCGTTATGAGTCTAAAATGGCGGATTCCGAGTAGCTGGGAGGGTCTGTGAGGGAGTGTCTGATGTTGATTGGCTCTAATGTGTCAGACGGCTGTGACATACAGGGTCAAAGTTTCCTCAATGATGACACATAGGGGCGGATCGAACATCGCCATGTGTTCGCCCACAAACGCGAACGCGAACATGTGTGTGTGTGCAAACATGTATTTATGTGTTTATATGTGTATAAATAAAGACTGTGCAAAATTTCATGATGGAAGTAAATTGGAAAGTATCTTAAAACTGCATGCTCTTTCTGAATTATAAAAGATTATTTTGACTTGAGTGTCCCTTTAACTGCAAAGGGCTCCAGTGCACTAATATATGTATGTCTATATATGTGTACATATGTATTTATGTTTTTATATTTGTATATATGTCTGTAAATACATACAGTATATACACATATAAATACATAAATACCTATCAGGTAGATTACGAGTTGTGCGCTATAGAGGGTAGTTAACGAACCCAACAAAAGTTGCGTTATTTCACCCTCCATATCGCTGCCATTACGAGTTTTGAAAAAGCCGGCTTGTGCGTGCGATATGGTTGCATTGAGCTCCATACCGCACAAAATACAAGTGCTGTTTTGATGTGCCCATGCACACTTTCCCCAAAGACATCAAGGGCAAGAGCGTGTTAGAAAAAAAATAACACCTGCGATCGCGGAATGAAAAGCTCCGTAACTCAGCCCCATTGATGTCTATGGGGGGGGAAGGAACACTGAACCTATTTTTTTTTTTTCTTTTGTGACTCAGATAGAGCATGCAATTTTAAGCATATTTCTAATTTACTCCTATTATCAATTTTTCTTTGTTCTCTTGCTATCTTTATTTGAAAAAGAAGGCATCTAAGTTATTGTTTTGGTTTAGACACTGGACAGCGCTTGTTTATTGGTGGGTGAATTTATCAACAAATCAGCAAGAACAACCTAGGTTGTTCACCAAAAATGAGCCGACATCTAAACTTACATTCTTGTATTTCAAATAAAGATACCAAGAGAATGAAGAAAATTTGATAATAGGAGTAAATTAGAAAGTTGCTTAAAATTGCATGCTCTATCTGAATCACGAAAGAAAAAAATTGGGTTCAGTGTCCCTTTAAGTTTAAACCTAACACCCTAACATAAAGCCCACGTCTAAACACCCCTAATCTGCTGTCCTCGACATCGCTGACACCTACATAATGTTATTAACCCCTAAACTGCCTCTCCCGATATTGCCGCCACCAAAATAAATCTATTAACCCCTAATCTGCCTCTCCTGATATTGCCACCACTATACTAAAGTTATTAACCCCTATTCCTCTGCACCCCAACATTGCCCACACTATAATAAATCTATTAACCCCTATTCCGCTGCTCCCGACATCGCTGCCACTAAATAAAGTTATTAACCCCTAAACCTCTGGCCTCCCACATCACTACCACAAAATAAACCTATTAACCCCTAAGCCGCCAGCCCCCCACATCGCAACAACCAAAATTAAACTATTAACCCCTACACCTACCCCTAAACCTAAACCTAACCCTAAACCTAACCCTAACGTAACCATAACCCTAACCCTAACACCCCTAACTTTAACATAATTAAAATATAGCTAAATTTAAGGTACAATTATTAACAAAATAATACCTATTTAAAACTAAATACAAACTTACCTGTGAAATAAAACCTAAGCTAGCTACAATATAACTAATAGTTATATTGTAGCTAGCTTAGGTATATTTTTATTTCACAGTTAAGTTTGTATTTATTTTAACTAGGTAGACTAGTTAGTAAATAGGCAAAACAGAATGAGAAGCAGTCTGCCAGGAATGAACAGCAGCATCAATAGCATGTTCTATGGCCCGGTTGCCACCTGGTAGTAGCTTCTTTCTGCCCAATTGTGCTTTTCACAGAGGAAAACTTTCCTGTAGTATATCAGTCTAATCCCGCCGACATGGTCAGTCCAGCCCCGAAATACCAGGCAATTCTCCTCTGAACAAGGAACATGACAACCCCAGACGATCGTTTCGGCCTCCTTTGGGCCTCGTCAGTGAGGTGCAGCCATCTCCCTCTAAGCACATTGGGCAAGGAGTCCACGTCTGGTTTCCCCCATCACCCTTAGGGAGACTATCCCCAGGGTCATATTTACATATGCAAAACAGAATGAGAAGCAGTCTGCCAGGAACGAACAGCAGCATCAATAGCTTGTTCTATGGCCCGGTTGCCACCTGGTAGTAGCTTCTTTCTGCCCAATTGTGCTTTTCACAGAGGTAAACTTTCCTGTAGTATATCAGTCTGATCCCGCCGACATGGTCAGTCCAGCCCCGAAATACCAGGCAATTCTCCTCTGAACAAGGAACATGACAACCCCAGACGATCGTTTCGGCCTCCTTTGGGCCTCGTCAGTGAGGTGCAGCCATATCCCTCTAAGCACATTGGGCAAGGAGTCCACGTCTGGTTTCCCCCATCACCCTTAGGGAGACTATCCCCAGGGTCATATTTACATATGCAAAACAGAATGAGAAGCAGTCTGCCAGGAACGAACAGGAGCATCAATAGCTTGTTCTATGGCCCGGTTGCCACCTGGTAGTAGCTTCTTTCTGCCCAATTGTGCTTTTCACAGAGGAAAACTTTCCTGTAGTATATCAGTCTGATCCCGCCGACATGGTCAGTCCAGCCCCGAAATACCAGGCAATTCTCCTCTGAACAAGGAACATGACAACCCCAGACGATCATTTCGGCCTCCTTTGGGCCTCGTCAGTGTGATAACCAAAAGTTATCTAATAGTGTAATGATTTAAATATGGAAAAATAAAGGTTTTGTTGCTCTTTTCTTAAAATAAGCAAGAGAAAATGATTTATTAAACTTACTTATTTAAGGTGAGTCATTAATTTTGTAATTGATAGAATATTATGAAACTTCACTAAGGTATGAATATATAAATATTCAGGAAATATTATGAGTAACTGAGTTTTAAGTTCAGAGAGAGTCATATGTGTTACAAAATTATGCAACAGTAAATGCTGATTAAAGCAGATAAAGCAAAGCAAAGGATTAGACTGCTTGATAAAGTAAAGGTAATTTCTTCACGCACTCACACTTTCATGCAATAAAATATATACACAGTCCAGACATACTAGCTTGAATACCAAACCGCAATCTACAGAGTCAGATGAGAATCACAATAAAGGTTATAGGAATCTCCAATAACAAACAATGGTGTCTAAGGTTTAACCTTTATGAATGATTAAATTGTAGCGTGGAGAGCGGTACTTATCTTAACAGTAGCGGTGGTATGAAGCGTGGGGAGCGGTAATGCCTTTTGGATATACAGGTTGAGAGGTAAGTTGCAGCTCTTAGGTTCAGTGTCTGTTTGGTGTGAGCGCGACTTCGGCGTGGTGAAAGAAGTTCCGTTTGGCGGATGAATCCGGAAGATGGTCCCGGTCAGGATAGAGGCAAAAGTAGATACCCAGCGGGTATCGAAGGCGATGTAAAAGACCTGAAGGATATGCAACAAATGCACAATGTGGTAGTAGCTCCTCAGAGGAGCAAGGAGAAGTGAGAAACAACTTCAATTTTCAGGCCCTGATTAATGGGTAAGCACTTCCTTAAATAGGAAGGAAGTGCTAATGCAGGGTTTAGATTTAAAGGGATATCACATGCCCCCCTCCTCAGGGAATCACCCCTGGGGATTCTGCGTGAGGTTTAAGTGGATATTTCTTATGGAAGAACTTGATCAACCGGGGCGAATGGACTTCGGAATGAATGAGCCAGGAGTTTTCCTCAGGGCCGTAACCTTTCCATTTAATGAGATATTCCAGTTTATTTCTGTGTATCCTAGAATCCAGTATGGATTCAACCTCGAATTCTTCTTGATGATCAACCATAACAGGTGGTGGCGGAATAGAAGAAGGATGGTTTTTGGTTGGGAATGGTTTCAACAATGAGATATGGAAAGAAGGATGTATTTTGTAGTCTTTTGGCAGTTTAAGTCTAACCACATTGGAATTTATCACATGTTCTATTGGAAATGGACCCAAGAATTGATTCGCAAGTTTCTTGCTAGGAACTTTGAGTTTAAGATTTTTTGTTGAGAGAAGTACTAAGTCCCCAACCTTATAATCAGGACCCTTACGATGTTTTGAGTCATAATATGATTTTTGATATTGCTTGGCTTCATGTAGATGTCTTTTCAGGACAATTAACCTTTCGTGGAGGTTAGATGTAAATTCAGTTGCTGTAGGAGAGTTTACAGATTTGTTAGAAAGAGATATAGTGTTTGGGTGGTAACCATATGTTGCAAAAAAGGGGGAAGTTTTGATAGAAGTATTTATGGAATTGTTATATGTGAATTCGGCCATGGGAAGATAAACTGTCCAATCATCTTGGAGATGTGATATGTAACATCGTAAGAATTGTTCTATGGTCTGATTAAGTCTCTCTGTGAGTCCATTAGTCTGGGGATGGAAAGCAATGGTATAAAGGTGGTCAATCTTTAGCAATTTACACAGAGATCTCCAGAAGGATGAGGTAAATTGCGTTCCCCTATCTGTAATTATGTTGGAGGGTAAACCATGTAGTCTGACTATATGATCGATAAATACCTTAGCCGTAGTCATAGCTGAGGGTAATCCCTTAAGTGGGATAAAATGAGCTAGTCTGGTTAAATGGTCAATTATTACCATGATAGTATTATATTGTTGAGTGAGTGGGAGTTCAACAATAAAATCCATGGCTATGGTACTCCATGGTTTATCTGGGATAGGCAGAGGTGTAAGTAGACCAATTGGTCTCTTATGAACTAATTTATTTCGGGCACAATTTTCACATCCTGATACATAGTCATATATATATTTGTTCATGCCAGGCCACCAGAAATTACGTCGGGTTAGTTCAATGGTCTTTTTAATTCCAGGATGACCAGACATTGTATCATCATGAGTGTGTGTGAGTATTGATGATCTCATGCTCTTGGGAATATACAATTGACTGTTATGATAGTACAATCCAGATTGAGAGTCTTTAACACAAGTTTGGTGGGGTATTGAATCTTGTTTTAAAGCCTTGTGAACCTCTTGTTCTATAGGGGTCAGGACGCCTATGATTTTTTCAGGAGGGATAGTAAAATTAGGTGGTTCATGAGTTAAGCTTTCGTTTATACGTGATAAAGCATCAGCCTTAGTATTTTGACTGCCTGGTTTGTAGGTAATTATAAAGTTAAAACGGTCTAAAAATAGAGACCATCTCGCTTGTCTGGCTGTCAAAGTCTTGTTCTTTTTTAAATATTCAAGATTCTTATGGTCAGTAAAAATAATGAATGGAAGTTTAGATCCTTCTAGGAGGTGTCTCCATTGTTCAAGGGCACTCTTTATTGCTAACAATTCTTTGTCCCCCACACTATAATTACTTTCTGCACTAGTTAAGGTTCTTGAATAAAATGCAATGGGGTGAATTTCCCCATTCTCAACTTGTTGTTGGGAGAGTACTGCTCCTATGCCAGTATTAGAGGCATCTGCTTCAAGTTGGAATTGTAGATCAAAGTTGGGTAGTGATAAGATTGGTGCTGTAGAAAATAACTCTTTAAGTTTTTCGAAGGTTTGTTGAGCTTTTTGAGACCATTTAAATTTTTGATTAACACTAGTCAGTTGTGTCAGTGGTCTTACTATTGAAGAAAAGTTTTTAATAAACTTTCGATAAAAATTAGCGAAACCGATAAAGCGTTGTAACGCTTTTACAGTAGTGGGAGCTGGCCAATCTTTAATGGCAGACACTTTGTCAGGATCCATTTGTACATGGTTAGGAGTTATTATATAACCTAAAAATTTTATCTTAGAGACATGGAATACACATTTTTCTAATTTAGCATATAATTTGTGCTCCTTGAGACGGGTGAGTACCCATCTTACATGCTTTTCGTGATCAGAGGGTGTTTTGGAGTATATTAGAATATCATCTAAGTAAATTATAACACAGATGTCCATAAGGTCGTGGAATATTTCATTAATAAAATGCTGGAATGTTGCAGGAGCATTGCTTAAGCCGAAGGGCATTACATTATATTGAAAGAGCCCATAACGGGTTCTAAAGGCGGTTTTCCACTCATGACCTTCTTTCATACGGATAAGATTGTAAGCCCCCTTAAGATCAAGTTTTGAATAAATTGTAGCTTCGTTTAAACGTTCCAATAATTCGGGTATGAGGGGTAGAGGATATCTGTTTTTAACAGTAATTTCGTTTAAAGCTCTATAATCAATAATGGGTCTTATTGTACCGTCCTTATTGCGTACTAGGAACATTCCAGCAGCAGCTGGAGATGTTGAGTGGGATATAAAACCTTTTCGGAGATTGTCGTCTAAATAGGAACGTAAGTAAGTAAGTTCCTCTTGTGAAAGTGGGTATATTTTTCCGTGAGGAATTTGAGAGCCCGGTATCAGATCAATTGGACAATCAAACTCCCTATGAGGGGGGAGGTTTTCTGCCTCTTTTAGATCAAACACCTCTGCCAGATCCTGATAAATTTCTGGTAGTTCAGATTCAATAGCAGAGATTAACTGATATGGATAACATGTTTTTAAACAGAATGGTGATGCTAATGATACCTGTGGAGTGGACCAGTCAATGCTGGGGTTATGTTTTTTTAACCATGAAAAGCCAAAAATAAGTGTATGCATGTGGATGGAAATTAAGTCAAAAGTAAGATATTCAGTATGTCCATTGTCAGTTGTCACTAGTAAAGGTATTGTTTGATGAGTAATGGGACCATGTTGTATGAGGGAACCATCAATAAGTTTAACTGAGACTGGTTGTGCCTTGCAAACAGTAGGAATTTTATTTAAATCAACAAAAGATATATCGATATAATTTCCGGCTGCCCCAGAATCGATCAATGCATTAGACTGCACGTTTTTCTGATCCCACTGTAAAGAAAGGTTAAGAGTCAATTGAGGGTTTTGAGTGAAGTATAAAATATTATGTTTTGAATGAATCTTACCCTTCTTTTGCTTTTGAAGAATTGGGCAATTATTAACTGAGTGTTCTTTTTGCCCACAATATAAGCATAGATTCTCAGATCTGCGTCTGGCCTTTTCTTCAGGTGTTAAAGGTCCTTTTATGGCTCCAATCTCCATTGGGGTCTGATTAGAATTACCCTTTTCCTGGTTGGGTGTGTAAAGATACGGACGTCTAGGTGGTACGTCACAGGTAGCTCTCTCAGCCTTCCTTTCACGTATTCGCCGATCCAGGGTAGTACTTAATTTCATCAGTCCATTCAGGGTTTCGGGCATCTCCAAACGGGACAACTCATCTTTTAACAATTCTGAAAGGCCCAGTCTGAACTGGTTCTTCAAACTAATTTCATTCCATTTAGAATCATCTATCCACATTTGGAATTCAGTAATATAATCTTCTATATTCCTCTTACCCTGTTTTAGGGATCTCAGTTTCGTTTCTGCCGTCATCTGTGAATGAGAGTCCTCATATAAGGATGTCATAGCTAAAAAAAATTCTTCCAAGGAATCTAAGATTGGATGGTTATTCTCAAAATATCTATTAGCCCATGAGCGAGGCTCCCCCTGGAGGAAGGAGATGGTAGTACAAACCTTGATTCTCTCAGAGTGATAAGTTTTAGGCCTTAATGAAAAAAGTAATTTGCAAGCATTTTTAAAGTCTCTATATTCACTTCGTTTACCAGAAAAGGGTTGAGGATAGTTAATGTGAGGTTCAGGGACTTCTGAGCTCTTGGCTGGTAAACATTCTTTTACTAGAGTTTTAAGTGCTTTATTTTCTGATTGTACCTCAGTTAAGGCCCTGGCTAGATATTCTAATTTTTGATGGATGTTGGTGAATTCATTTTTTATTTCACTAGGATCCATCCTATATTTTACAGGTTATAACCTTATAGGCCTGAAAATTCTGTGATAACCAAAAGTTATCTAATAGTGTAATGATTTAAATATGGAAAAATAAAGGTTTTGTTGCTCTTTTCTTAAAATAAGCAAGAGAAAATGATTTATTAAACTTACTTATTTAAGGTGAGTCATTAATTTTGTAATTGATAGAATATTATGAAACTTCACTAAGGTATGAATATATAAATATTCAGGAAATATTATGAGTAACTGAGTTTTAAGTTCAGAGAGAGTCATATGTGTTACAAAATTATGCAACAGTAAATGCTGATTAAAGCAGATAAAGCAAAGCAAAGGATTAGACTGCTTGATAAAGTAAAGGTAATTTCTTCACGCACTCACACTTTCATGCAATACAATATATACACAGTCCAGACATACTAGCTTGAATACCAAACCGCAATCTACAGAGTCAGATGAGAATCACAATAAAGGTTATAGGAATCTCCAATAACAAACAATGGTGTCTAAGGTTTAACCTTTATGAATGATTAAATTGTAGCGTGGAGAGCGGTACTTATCTTAACAGTAGCGGTGGTATGAAGCGTGGGGAGCGGTAATGCCTTTTGGATATACAGGTTGAGAGGTAAGTTGCAGCTCTTAGGTTCAGTGTCTGTTTGGTGTGAGCGCGACTTCGGCGTGGTGAAAGAAGTTCCGTTTGGCGGATGAATCCGGAAGATGGTCCCGGTCAGGATAGAGGCAAAAGTAGATACCCAGCGGGTATCGAAGGCGATGTAAAAGACCTGAAGGATATGCAACAAATGCACAATGTGGTAGTAGCTCCTCAGAGGAGCAAGGAGAAGTGAGAAACAACTTCAATTTTCAGGCCCTGATTAATGGGTAAGCACTTCCTTAAATAGGAAGGAAGTGCTAATGCAGGGTTTAGATTTAAAGGGATATCACAGTCAGTGAGGTGCAGACATATCCCTCTAAGCACATTGGGCAAGGAGTCAACGTCTGGTTTCCCCCATCACCCTTAGGGAGACTATCCCCAGGGTCATATTTACATATGCAAAACAGAATGAGAAGCAGTCTGGCAGGAACGAACAGCAGCATCAATAGCTTGTTCTATGACCCGGTTGCCACCTGGTAGTAGCTTCTATCTGCCCAATTGTGCTTTTCACAGAGGAAAACTTTCCTGTAGTATATCAGTCTGATCCCGCCGACATGGTCAGTCCAGCCCCGAAATACCAGGCAATTCTCCTCTGAACAAGGAACATGACAACCCCAGACGATCGTTTCGGCCTCCTTTGGCCCTCGTCAGTGAGGTGCAGCCATATCCCTCTAAGCACATTGGGCAAGGAGTCCACGTCTGGTTTCCCCCATCACCCTTAGGGAGACTATCCCCAGGGTCATATTTACATATGCAAAACAGAATGAGAAGCAGTCTGCCAGGAACGAACAGCAGCATCAATAGCTTGTTCTATGGCCCGGTTGCCACCTGGTAGTAGCTTCTTTCTGCCCAATTGTGCTTTTCACAGAGGAAAACTTTCCTGTAGTATATTAGTCTGATCCCGCCGACATGGTCAGTCCAGCCCCGAAATACCAGGCAATTCTCCTCTGAACAAGGAACATGACAACCCCAGATGATCGTTTCGGCCTCCTTTGGGCCTCGTCAGTGAGGTGCAGCCATATCCCTCTAAGCGCATTGGGCAAGGAGTCCACGTCTGGTTTCCCCCATCACCCTTAGGGAGACTATCCCCAGGGTCATATTTACATATGCAAAACAGAATGAGAAGCAGTCTGCCAGGAACGAACAGCAGCATCAATAGCTTGTTCTATGGCCCGGTTGCCACCTGGTAGTAGCTTCTTTCTGCCCAATTGTGCTTTTCACAGAGGAAAACTTTCCTGTAGTATATCAGTATGATCCTGCCGACATGATCAGTCCAGCCCCGAAATACCAGGCAATTCTCCTCTGAACAAGGAACATGACAACCCCGGACGATCGTTTCGGCCTCCTTTGGGCCTCGTCAGTGAGGTGCAGCCATATCCCTCTAAGCACATTGGGCAAGGAGTCCACGTCTGGTTTCCCCCATAACCCTTAGCGAGACTATCACCAGGGTCATATTTACATATGCAAAACAGAATGAGAAGCAGTCTGCCAGGAACGAACAGCAGCATCAATAGCTTGTTCTATGGCCCGGTTGCCACCTGGTAGTAGCTTCTTTCTGCCCAATTGTGCTTTTCACAGAGGAAAACTTTCCTGTAGTATATCAGTCTGATCCCGCCGACATGGTCAGTCCAGCCCCGAAATACCAGGCAATTCTCCTCTGAACAAGGAACATGACAACCCCAGACGATCGTTTCGGCCTCCTTTGGGCCTCGTCAGTGAGGTGCAGCCATATCCCTCTAAGCACATTGGGCAAGGAGTCCAGGTCTGGTTTCCCCCATCACCCTTAGGGAGACTATCCCCAGGGTCATATTTACATATGCAAAACAGAATGAGAAGCAGTCTGCCAGGAACGAACAGCAGCATCAATAGCTTGTTCTATGGCCCGGTTGCCACCTGGTAGTAGCTTCTTTCTGCCCAATTGTGCTTTTCACAGAGGAAAACTTTCCTGTAGTATATCAGTCTGATCCCGCCGACATGGTCAGTCTAGCCCCGAAATACCAGGCAATTCTCCTCTGAACAAGGAACATTACAACCCCAGACGATCGTTTCGGCCTCCTTTGGGCCTCGTCAGTGAGGTGCAGCCATATCCCTCTAAGCACATTGGCCAAGGAGTCCACGTCTGGTTTCCCCCATCACCCTTAGGGAGACTATCCCCAGGGTCATATTTACATATGCAAAACAGAATGAGAAGCAGTCTGCCAGGAACGAACAGCAGCATCAATAGCTTGTTCTATGGCCCGGTTGCCACCTGGTAGTAGCTTCTTTCTGCCCAATTGTGCTTTTCACAGAGGAAAACTTTCCTGTAGTATATCAGTCTGATCCCGCCGACATGGTCAGTCTAGCCCCGAAATACCAGGCAATTCTCCTCTGAACAAGGAACATGACAACCCCAGACGATCGTTTCGGCCTCCTTTGGGCCTCGTCAGTGAGGTGCAGCCATATCCCTCTAAGCACATTGGGCAAGGAGTCAACGTCTGGTTTCCCCCATCACCCTTAGGGAGACTATCCCCAGGGTCATATTTACATATGCAAAACAGAATGAGAAGCAGTCTGCCAGGAACGAACAGCAGCATCAATAGCTTGTTCTATGGCCCGGTTGCCACCTGGTAGTAGCTTCTTTCTGCCCAATTGTGCTTTTCACAGAGGAAAACTTTCCTGTAGTATATCAGTCTGATTCCGCCGACATGGTCAGTCCAGCCCCGAAATACCAGGCAATTCTCCTCTGAACAAGGAACATGACAACCCCAGACGATCGTTTCGGCCTCCTTTGGGCCTCGTCAGTGAGGTGCAGCCATATCCCTCTAAGCACATTGGGCAAGGAGTCCACGTCTGGTTTCCCCCATCACCCTTAGGGAGACTATCCCCAGGGTCATATTTACATATGCAAAATAGAATGAGCTTTTCACAGAGGAAAACTTTCCTGTAGTATATCAGTCTGATCCCGCCGACATGGTCAGTCCAGCCCCGAAATACCAGGCAATTCTCCTCTGAACATGGAACATGACAACCCCAGACAATCGTTTCGGCCTCCTATGGGCCTTGTCAGTGAGGTGCAGCCATATCCCTCTAAGCACATTGGGCAAGGAGTCCACGTCTGGTTTCCCCCATCACCCTTAGGGAGACTATACCAGGGGTCATATTTACATATGCAAAACAGAATGAGAAGCAGTCTGCCAGGAACGAACAGCAGCATCAATAGCTTGTTCTATGGCCCGGTTGCCACCTGGTAGTAGCTTCTTTCTGCCCAATTGTGCTTTTCACAGGGGAAAACTTTCCTGTAGTATATCAGTCTGATCCCGCCGACATGGTCAGTCCAGCCCCGAAATACCAGGCAATTCTCCTCTGAACAAGGAACATGACAACCCCAGACGATCGTTTCGGCCTCCTTTGGCCCTCGTCAGTGAGGTGCAGCCATCTCCCTCTAAGCACATTGGGCAAGGAGTCCACGTCTGGTTTCCCCCATCACCCTTAGGGAGACTATCCCCAGGGTCATATTTACATATGCAAAACAGAATGAGAAGCAGTCTGCCAGGAACGAACAGCAGCATCAATAGCTTGTTCTATGGCCCGGTTGCCACCTGGTAGTAGCTTCTTTCTGCCCAATTGTGCTTTTCACAGAGGAAAACTTTCCTGTAGTATATTAGTCTGATCCCGCCGACATGGTCAGTCCAGCCCCGAAATACCAGGCAATTCTCCTCTGAACAAGGAACATGACAACCCCAGATGATCGTTTCGGCCTCCTTTGGGCCTCGTCAGTGAGGTGCAGCCATATCCCTCTAAGCGCATTGGGCAAGGAGTCCACGTCTGGTTTCCCCCATCACCCTTAGGGAGACTATCCCCAGGGTCATATTTACATATGCAAAACAGAATGAGAAGCAGTCTGCCAGGAACGAACAGCAGCATCAATAGCTTGTTCTATGGCCCGGTTGCCACCTGGTAGTAGCTTCTTTCTGCCCAATTGTGCTTTTCACAGAGGAAAACTTTCCTGTAGTATATCAGTATGATCCTGCCGACATGGTGAGTCCAGCCCCGAAATACCAGGCAATTCTCCTCTGAACAAGGAACATGACAACCCCGGACGATAGTTTCGGCCTCCTTTGGGCCTCGTCAGTGAGGTGCAGCCATATCCCTCTAAGCACATTGGGCAAGGAGTCCACGTCTGGTTTCCCCCATAACCCTTAGCGAGACTATCCCCAGGGTCATATTTACATATGCAAAACAGAATGAGAAGCAGTCTGCCAGGAACGAACAGCAGCATCAATAGCTTGTTCTATGGCCCGGTTGCCACCTGGTAGTAGCTTCTTTCTGCCCAATTGTGCTTTTCACAGAGGAAAACTTTCCTGTAGTATATCAGTCTGATCCCGCCGACATGGTCAGTCCAGCCCCGAAATACCAGGCAATTCTCCTCTGAACAAGGAACATGACAACCCCAGACGATCGTTTCGGCCTCCTTTGGGCCTCGTCAGTGAGGTGCAGCCATATCCCTCTAAGCACATTGGGCAAGGAGTCCAGGTCTGGTTTCCCCCATCACCCTTAGGGAGACTATCCCCAGGGTCATATTTACATATGCAAAACAGAATGAGAAGCAGTCTGCCAGGAACGAACAGCAGCATCAATAGCTTGTTCTATGGCCCGGTTGCCACCTGGTAGTAGCTTCTTTCTGCCCAATTGTGCTTTTCACAGAGGAAAACTTTCCTGTAGTATATCAGTCTGATCCCGCCGACATGGTCAGTCTAGCCCCGAAATACCAGGCAATTCTCCTCTGAACAAGGAACATTACAACCCCAGACGATCGTTTCGGCCTCCTTTGGGCCTCGTCAGTGAGGTGCAGCCATATCCCTCTAAGCACATTGGCCAAGGAGTCCACGTCTGGTTTCCCCCATCACCCTTAGGGAGACTATCCCCAGGGTCATATTTACATATGCAAAACAGAATGAGAAGCAGTCTGCCAGGAACGAACAGCAGCATCAATAGCTTGTTCTATGGCCCGATTGCCACCTGGTAGTAGCTTCTTTCTGCCCAATTGTGCTTTTCACAGAGGAAAACTTTCCTGTAGTATATCAGTCTGATCCCGCCGACATGGTCAGTCCAGCCCCAAAATACCAGGCAATTCTCCTCTGAACAAGGAACATGACAACCACAGACGATCGTTTCGGCCTCCTTTGGGCCTCGTCAGTGAGGTGCAGCCATCTCCCTCTAAGCACATTAGGCAAGGAGTCCACGTCTGGTTTCCCCCATCACCCTTAGGGAGACTATCCCCAGGGTCATATTTACATATGCAAAACAGAATGAGAAGCAGTCTGCCAGGAACGAACAGGAGCATCAATAGCTTGTTCTATGGCCCGGTTGCCACCTGGTAGTAGCTTCTTTCTGCCCAATTGTGCTTTTCACAAAGGAAAACTTTCCTGTAGTATATCAGTCTGATCCCGCCGACATGGTCAGTCCAGCCCCGAAATACCAGGCAATTCTCCTCTGAACAAGGAACATGACAACCCCAGACGATCGTTTCGGCCTCCTTTGGGCCTCGTCAGTGAGGTGCAGCCATATCCCTCTAAGCACATTGGGCAAGGAGTCAACGTCTGGTTTCCCCCATCACCCTTAGGGAGACTATCCCCAGGGTCATATTTACATATGCAAAACAGAATGAGAAGCAGTCTGCCAGGAACGAACAGCAGCATCAATAGCTTGTTCTATGGCCCGGTTGCCACCTGGTAGTAGCTTCTTTCTGCCCAATTGTGCTTTTCACAGAGGAAAACTTTCCTGTAGTATATCAGTCTGATTCCGCCGACATGGTCAGTCCAGCCCCGAAATACCAGGCAATTCTCCTCTGAACAAGGAACATGACAACCCCAGACGATCGTTTCGGCCTCCTTTGGGCCTCGTCAGTGAGGTGCAGCCATATCCCTCTAAGCACATTGGGCAAGGAGTCCACGTCTGGTTTCCCCCATCACCCTTAGGGAGACTATCCCCAGGGTCATATTTACATATGCAAAATAGAATGAGCTTTTCACAGAGGAAAACTTTCCTGTAGTATATCAGTCTGATCCCGCCGACATGGTCAGTCCAGCCCCGAAATACCAGGCAATTCTCCTCTGAACATGGAACATGACAACCCCAGACAATCGTTTCGGCCTCCTTTGGGCCTTGTCAGTGAGGTGCAGCCATATCCCTCTAAGCACATTGGGCAAGGAGTCCACGTCTGGTTTCCCCCATCACCCTTAGGGAGACTATCCCAGGGGTCATATTTACATATGCAAAACAGAATGAGAAGCAGTCTGCCAGGAACGAACAGCAGCATCAATAGCTTGTTCTATGGCCCGGTTGCCACCTGGTAGTAGCTTCTTTCTGCCCAATTGTGCTTTTCACAGGGGAAAACTTTCCTGTAGTATATCAGTCTGATCCCGCCGACATGGTCAGTCTAGCCCCGAAATACCAGGCAATTCTCCTCTGAACAAGGAACATGACAACCCCAGACGATCGTTTCGGCCTCCTTTGGGCCTCGTCAGTGAGGTGCAGCCATATCCCTCTAAGCACATTGGGCAAGGAGTCCACGTCTGGTTTCCCCCATCACCCTTAGGGAGACTATCCCCAGGGTCAAATTTACATATGCAAAACAGAATGAGAAGCAGTCTGCCAGGAACGAACAGCAGCATCAATAGCTTGTTCTATGGCCCGGTTGCCAACTGGTAGTAGCTTCTTTCTGCCCAATTGTGCTTTTCACAGAGGAAAACTTTCCTGTAGTATATCAGTCTGATCCCGCCAACATGGTCAGTCCAGCCCCGAAATACCAGGCAGTACTCCTCCGAACAAGGAACATGACAACCCCAGACGATCGTTTCGGCCTCCTTTGGGCCTCGTCAGTGAGGTGCAGCCATATCCCTCTAAGCACATTGGGCAAGGAGTCCACGTCTGGTTTCCCCCATCACCCTTAGGGAGACTATCCCCAGGGTCATATTTACATATGCAAAACAGAATGAGAAGCAGTCTGCCAGGAACGAACAGCAGCATCAATAGCTTGTTCTATGGCCCGGTTGCCACCTGGTAGTAGCTTCTTTCTGCCCAATTGTGCTTTTCACAGGGGAAAACTTTCCTGTAGTATATCAGTCTGATCCCGCCAACATGGTCAGTCCAGCCCCGAAATACCAGGCAATTCTCCTCTGAACAAGGAACATGACAACCCCAGTTGATCGTTTCGGGGTTGTCATGTTCCTTGTTCACAAGGAGAATTGCCTGGTATTTCGGGGCTGGACTGACCATGTTGGCGGGATCAGACTGATATACTACAGGAAAGTTTTCCCCTGTGAAAAGCACAATTGGGCAGAAAGAAGCTACTACCAGGTGGCAACCGGGCCATAGAACAAGCTATTGATGCTGCTGTTCGTTCCTGGCAGACTGCTTCTCATTCTGTTTTGCATATGTAAATATGACCCTGGGATTAGTCTCCCTAAGGGTGATGGGGGAAACCAGACGTGGACTCCTTGCCCAATGTGCTTAGAGGGAGATGGCTGCACCTCACTGATGAGGCCCAAAGGAGGCCGAAACGATCGTCTGGGGTTGTCATGTTCCTTGTTCAGAGGAGAATTGCCTGGTATTTCGGGGCTGGACTGACCATGTCTGCGGGATCAGACTGATATACTACAGGAAAGTTTTCCCTGTGAAAAGCACAATTGGCTAGAAAGAAGCTACTACCAGGTGGCAACCGGGCCATAGAACAAGCTATTGATGCTGCTGTTCGTTCCTGGCAGACTGCTTCTCATTCTGTTTTGCATATGTAAATATGACCCTGGGGATAGTCTCCCTAAGGGTGATGGGGGAAACCAGACGTGGACTCCTTGCCCAATGTGCTTAGAGGGAGATGGCTGCACCTCACTGACGAGGCCCAAAGGTGGCCGAAACGATCGTCTGGGGTTGTCATGTTCCTTGTTCAGAGGAAAATTGCCTGGTATTTCGGGGCTGGACTGACCATATTGGCGGGATCAGACTGATATACTACAGGAAAGTTTTCCCCTGTGAAAAGCACAATTGGGCAGAAAGAAGCTACTACCAAGTGGCAATCGGGCCATAGAACAAGCTATTGATGCTGCTGTTCGTTCCTGGCAGACTGCTTCTCATTCTGTTTTGCATATGTAAATATGACCCTGGGGATAGTCTCCCTAAGGGTGATGGGGGAAACCAGACGTGGACTCCTTGCCCAATGTGCTTAGAGGGAGATGGCTGCACCTCACTGACGAGGCCCAAAGGAGGCCGAAATGATCGTCTGGGGTTGTCATGTTCCTTGTTCAGAGGAGAATTGCCTGGTATTTCGGGGCTGGACTGACCATGTCTGCGGGATCAGACTGATATACTACAGGAAAGTTTTCCCCTGTGAAAAGCACAATTGGGCAGAAAGAAGCTACTACCAGGTAGCAACCGGGCCATAGAACAAGCTATTGATGCTGCTGTTCGTTCCTTGCAGACTGCTTCTCATTCTGTTTTGCATATGTAAATATGACCCTGGGGATAGTCTCCCTAAGGGTGATGGGGGAAACCAGACGTGGACTCCTTGCCCAATGTGCTTAGAGGGAGATGGCTGCACCTCACTGACGAGGCCCAAAGGAGGCTGAAACGATCGTCTGGGGTTGTCATGTTCCTTGTTCAGAGGAAAATTGCCTGGTATTTCGGGGCTGGACTGACCATATTGGCGGGATCAGACTGATATACTACAGGAAAGTTTTCCCCTATGAAAAGCACAATTGGGCAGAAAGAAGCTACTACCAAGTGGCAATCGGGCCATAGAAAAAGCTATTGATGCTGCTGTTTGTTCCTGGCAGACTGCTTCTCATTCTGTTTTGCATATGTAAATATGACCCTGGGGATAGTCTCCCTAAGGGTGATGGGGGAAACCAGACGTGGACTCCTTGCCCAATGTGCTTAGAGGGAGATGGCTGCACCTCACTGACGAGGCCCAAAGGAGGCCGAAACGATCGTCTGGGGTTGTCATGTTCCTTGTTCAGAGGAGAATTGCCTGGTATTTCGGGGCTGGACTGACCATGTTGGCGGGATCAGACTGATATACTACAGGAAAGTTTTCCCCTGTGAAAAGCACAATTGGGCAGAAAGAAGCTACTACCAGGTGGCAACCGGGCCATAGAACAAGCTATTGATGCTGCTGTTCGTTCCTGGCAGACTGCTTCTCATTCTGTTTTGCATATGTAAATATGACCCTGGGGATAGTCTCCCTAAGGGTGATGGGGGAAACCAGACGTGGACTCCTTGCCCAATGTGCTTAGAGGGAGATGGCTGCACCTCACTGACGAGGCCCAAAGGAGGCCGAAACGATCGTCTGGGGTTGTCATGTTCCTTGTTCAGAGGAGAATTGCCTGGTATTTCGGGGCTGGACTGACCATGTTGGCGGGATCAGACTGATATACTACAGGAAAGTTTTCCCCTGTGAAAAGCACAATTGGGCAGAAAGAAGCTACTACCAGGTGGCAACCGGGCCATAGAACAAGCTATTGATGCTGCTGTTCATTCCTGGCAGACTGCTTCTCATTCTGTTTTGCATATGTAAATATGACCCTGGGGATAGTCTCCCTAATGGTGATGGGGGAAACCAGACGTGGACTCCTTGCCCAATGTGCTTAGAGGGAGATGGCTGCACCTCACTGACGAGGCCCAAAGGAGGCCGAAGCGATCATCTGGGGTTGTCATGTTCCTTGTTCAGAAGAGAATTGCCTGGTATTTCGGGGCTGGACTGACCATGTTGGCGGGATCAGACTGATATACTACAGGAAAGTTTTCCCCTGTGAAAAGCACAATTGGGCAGAAAGAAGCTACTACCAGGTGGCAACCGGGCCATAGAACAAGCTATTGATGCTGCTGTTCGTTCCTGGCAGACTGCTTCTCATTCTGTTTTGCATATGTAAATATGACCCTGGGGATAGTCTCCCTAAGGGTGATGGGGGAAACCAGACGTGGACTCCTTGCCCAATGTGCTTAGAGGGAGATGGCTGCACCTCACTGACGAGGCCCAAAGGAGGCCGAAACGATCGTCTGGGGTTGTCATGTTCCTTGTTCAGAGGAGAATTGCCTGGTATTTCGGGGCTGGACTGACCATGTTGGCGGGATCAGACTGATATACTACAGGAAAGTTTTCCCCTGTGAAAAGCACAATTGGGCAGAAAGAAGCTACTACCAGGTGGCAACCGGGCCATAGAACAAGCTATTGATGCTGCTGTTCGTTCCTGGCAGACTGCTTCTCATTCTGTTTTGCATATGTAAATATGACCCTGGGGATAGTCTCCCTAAGGGTGATTGGGGAAACCAGACATGGACTCCTTGCCCAATGTGTTTAGAGGGAGATGGCTGCACCTCACTGACGAGGCCCAAAGGAGGCCGAAACGATCATCTGGGGTTGTCATGTTCCTTGTTCAGAGGAGAATTGCCTGGTATTTCGGGGCTGGACTGACCATATTGGCGGGATCAGACTGATATACTACAGGAAAGTTTTCCCCTGTGAAAAGCACAAATGGGCAGAAAGAAGCTACTACCAGGTGGCAACCGGGCCATAGAACAAGCTATTGATGCTGCTGTTCGTTCCTGGCAGACTGCTTCTCATTCTGTTTTGCATATGTAAATATGACCCTGGGGAAAGTCTCCCTAAGGGTGATGGGGGAAACCAGACGTGGACTCCTTGCCCAATGTGCTTAGAGGGAGATGGCTGCACCTCACTGACGAGGCCCAAAGGAGGCCGAAACGATCGTCTGGGGTTGTCATGTTCCTTGTTCAGAGGAGAATTGCCTGGTATTTCGGGGCTGGACTGACCATGTTGGCGGGATCAGACTGATATACTACAGGAAAGTTTTCCCCTGTGAAAAACACAATTGGGCAGAAAGAAGCTACTACCAGGTGGCCACCGGGCCATAGAACAAGCTATTGATGCTGCTGTTCGTTCCTGGCAGACTGCTTCTCATTCTGTTTTGCATATGTAAATATGACCCTGGGGATAGTCTCCCTAAGGGTGATGGGGGAAACCAGACGTGGACTCCTTGCCCAATGTGCTTAGAGGGAGATGGCTGCACCTCACTGACGAGGCCCAAAGGAGGCCGAAACGATCGTCTGGGGTTGTCATGTTCCTTGTTCAGAGGAGAATTGCCTGGTATTTCGGGGCTGGACTGATCATGTTGGCGGGATCAGACTGATATACTACAGGAAAGTTTTCCCCTGTGAAAAGCACAATTGGGCAGAAAGAAGCTACTACCAGGTGGCAACCGGGCCATAGAACAAGCTATTGATGCTGCTGTTCGTTCCTGGCAGACTGCTTCTCATTCTGTTTTGCATAGTTAGTAAATAGTCATTAACTATTTGCTAACTACCTAAAAAAAAAAATACAAAATAACAATCGAATTATCCAAAATAATAAAAATTATTCCTATTCTAATACCCAGTTTTTAAAAAAAACACCCCAAAATAAAAGAACCCTAATCTATAATAAACTACCAATAGCCCTTAAAATAGCCTTTTGTAGGGCATTGCCCTAAAGAAATCAGCTCTTTTTCTAAAAATTAAAACAACCCCACCCTAACATTACAAACCCCCACCCCATCAAACCCACATAATAAAAAAAAACGAACTAAAAAAAAACTAATCTACCCATTGCCCTGAAAAGTGCATTTGTATGGCAATTGTCCTTAAAAGGGCATCCAGCTCTTTTTTTCTGCCCTAAAATGGGCATTCAGCTCTTTTAAAAAATGCCCAAACCCTAATCTAAAAAAAAATCCACCCCAAAAAATCTTAAAAATCCCTAACACTAACCCCTCTTTAGGTACTCACAGTTGCTGAAGTCTCACTTGAACGATCTTCATCCCAGTGGCTCCATCTTTATCCATAGTGGGACCAGCATCTTCTTCATCCCTGCGGAGGCAAAGCAGTCGATGCTCGGAGGCGGAGGTCCAGACGAAGGTCCAAGGAGGAGGTCCAGGCAGAGGTCCAAGGCAGAGGTCCAGGCGGAGGTCCATCGAACTGACATGGAGGTCTTCTTCATGCGATTGTCCGCTGCACACTGAGGATTCAAATGCAAGGTACACCTTTTATACTGGGGGTACCACTGCATTCCTATTGGCTGAAAAATTTAAATCAGCCAATAGGGATTAGAGCTGCTAAAATCCTATTGACTGTTCAAAACAGCCAATAGGATGAGAGCTACTGAAATTCTATTAGCTATTCAAATCAGCCAAAAGAATTTCAGTAGCTGTCATCTCAATCGGGACATTGTATGCAATAGTATGGTCCTAGCAATAGTATGTCCCTGCTAGGACCATGACGCAATTAGTCGTATGATATGCAAGTTAAACACTGTAATGTCTATGACACATTAGTACAAGCCCCATGTGGGCGGGCCAAGCTGACCCGATTCTTACATGGCTTTATTGTAATACATGCCGTATGTAACAGATGCCATTTAAAATATGATCAGCCTTTGAAACAATAACGGTAAGCATCAACAGAACAATCTGATGACATATACAGGGAGTGCAGAATTATTAGGGAAGTTGTATTTTTGAGGATTAATTTTATTATTGAACAACAGCCATGTTCTCAATGAACCCAAAAAACTCATTAATATCAAAGCTAAATATTTTTGGAAGTAGTTTTTAGTTTGTTTTTAGTTTTAGCTATTTTAGGAGGATATCTGTGTGTGCAGGTGACTATTACTGTGCATAATTATTAGGCAACTTAACAAAAAACAAATATATACCCATTTCAATTATTTATTTTTACCAGTGAAACCAATATAACATCTCAACATTCACAAATATACATTTCTGACATTCAAAAACAAAACAAAAACAAATCAGTGACCAATATAGCCACCTTTCTTTGCAAGGACACTCAAAAGCCTGCCATCCATGGATTCTGTCAGTGTTTTGATCTGTTCACCATCAACATTGCGTGCAGCAGCAACCACAGCCTCCCAGACACTGTTCAGAGAGGTGTACTGTTTTCCCTCCTTGTAAATCTCACATTTGATGATGGACCACAGGTTCTCAATAGGGTTCAGATCAGGTGAACAAGGAGGCCATGTCATTAGATTTTCTTCTTGTATACCCTTTGTTGCCAGCCACGCTGTGGAGTACTTGGACGCGTGTGATGGAGCATTGTCCTGCATGAAAATCATGTTTTTCTTGAAGGATGCAGACTTCTTCCTGTACCACTGCTTGAAGAAGGTGTCTTCCAGAAACTGGCAGTAGGACTGGGAGTTGAGCTTGACTTAATCCTCAATACGAAAAGGCCCCACAAGCTCATCTTTGATGATACCAGCCCAAACCAGTACTCCACCTCCACCTTGCTGGCATCTGAGTCGGACTGGAGCTCTCTGCCCTTTACCAATCCAGCCACAGGCCCATCCATCTGGCCCATCAAGACTCACTCTCATTTCATCAGTCCATAAAACCTTAGAAAAATCAGTCTTGAGATATTTCTTGGCCCAGTCTTGACGTTTCAGCTTGTGTGTCTTGTTCAGTGGTAGTCGTCTTTCAGCCTTTCTTACCTTGGCCATGTCTCTGAGTATTGCACACCTTGTGCTTTTGGGCACTCCAGTGATGTTGCAGCTCTGAAATATGGCCAAACTGGTGGCAAGTGGCATCTTGGCAGCTGCACGCTTGACTTTTCTCAGTTCATGGGCAGTTATTTTTCGCCTTGGTTTTTCCACACGCTTCTTGCGACCCTGTTGACTATTTTGAATGAAACGCTTGATTGTTCGATGATCACGCTTCAGAAGCTTTGCAATTTTAAGAGTGCTGCATCCCTCTGCAAGATATCTCACTATTTTTGACTTTTCTGAGCCTGTCAAGTCCTTCTTTTGACCCATTTTGCCAAAGGAAAGGAAGTTGCCTAATAATTATGCACACCTGATATAGGGTGTTGATGTCATTAGACCACACCCCTTCTCATTACAGAGATGCACATCACCTAATATGCTTAATTGGTAGTAGGCTTTCGAGCCTATACAGCTTGGAGTAAGACAACATGCATAAAGAGGATGATGTGGTCAAAATACTCATTTGCCTAATAATTCTGCACTCCCTGTATACTATGGCCGCTGTCTTCCATGTATCAGACAATGCAAAAACATATTTTATATCCCTTATACAATATGTCCCATTGTAGTGATTTTTACTAGGTGCAATTTTCTTAGACACACGCACATGTTTCAGGTTAGGGTATATTATTAGCATTATCACTTTAGCTACGATCACTTAAAGGGACACTGAACCCAAAAAAATTTCTTTTGTGATTCAGATAAAGCATACAATTTTAAGCAACTTTCTACTTTATTCCTATTATCAATCTTTCTTTGTTCTCTTGCTATCTTTATTTGAAAAAGAAGGCATCTAAGCTATTTTTTAATTCTGAACTCTGGACAGCACTTTTTTGGATAACAAGTTTTATTATAATAAATTGTGCAATACAATAAGGCTAATAACAGTTAGCATTCAAATTAACATTCTGAAGTTGCCTTACAATAGTCTTGCACCGTCCTGCAGCTAGAGTTCTTGATAAATGTAAAACTTGATAGTCCATTGAGATTTAGTTGTGGGGTGGGTTGTTATCCCACCTTTCTGAGCTTGTTATACATAAGTTTTCCTTTTTCTATAACCAACATATTACTGGTATTGCAAAAGTGGGGAGGGGGAAGAGGGGGTGAACAGGGTAGAGTGGAGTTTTCAAAGATTGGAGTATATATCAGTTGGACAGCACTTTTTTTATTGGTGGATGAATATATTCACCAATTAGCAAGAACAACCCAGGTTGTTCACCAAAAATGGGCCGGCATCTAAACTTACATTCTTGCATTTCAAATAAAGATACCAAGAGAATGAAGACAAGTTGATAATAGGAGTAAATTAGAAAGTTGTTTAAAATGTCATGCTCTATCTGAATCACGAAAGAAAAAAATTGGGTTCAGTGTCCCTTTAAGGAACAATCGGTATTGCAATGTTTCATGTTAGAAAATAGTGTATGCGAGAGGTGCTCTGTTTAAAACCTATATAAAACCTATATAAAACCACAATATAGGGGTATTTTCCTCAAACCTACCCAGGAATAAGAGCAACTACAAAAAATCTGACCTAAAGTACACTAAATGGCACTAAGGGCAAAAAGAATATGTGGCGTCAGAGGACAAAATATATGGTTATTGGCTGAAAAAAGAGGGATCTAAGGGTCTGTTTTAATACAAACTAAAGAACTCAGGCATATTATAAAACCTAAGTGATACAGCTGGTTCCATATAAACTGGTTTGATTAGAAAAGGTGGCCTAAAAATAATGTAACCCAAATGGGTCTACTATAGAAAGAGTTAAAATGCAGTATCAAACCTAAAAAAAAGATATTTTTATATCATAGGCATATATATACATAAACAGTAAAAATAAAAAACAGAAAATACAAAATTGTGATCACAATATAAAATGTAAAAGTTGTTTAAAAAGTCCTTATTTTTGTCAAAAATAAGATCAAAGTGGAAGGCAGGTCCAAATGAGTTCTGCAGTGAGATAAAAGCAACAAGGGGATCTTGTCAAAGTATGTCAAAGTATATACTTTAATTACATTTACTTACACCGTAAAGTTGATATAGTTGGTTTCAGATGGTTTCCCAAGGGCTTTTTTATATAACTTGTTGCTTTTACCTTGTGTCCTAATCCGCTTGTCTTTTAGCCATTGTGAATATTCCAATGCGGCCAAACTACGGGTCTTCCCAGCGGACAAACTGCAGCAGATTATTCTTCTCAGCGTATTCTCCTAGATTCAATGGAGCTACGGAACCCACTCAGGGTATAAACAGAAGATGTAGAGTAACGCGTTTCGGCTTCAAAGCCTTTCTCAAGGCTCAAAGCTTTGAAGCCAAAATGTGTTACTCTGCAAATCAGTCCAGATTGGAATGGATAGAAAGAACTGTTTGCAGAAAAATGCAAGTAAAGTCTGTGTTGTGTGATTATTTTATTAGGTTTATAATGCTGCTTAGCAAATGTTTTTGATCTTTTAACTTCGTTTAATGATGTATTCTGTGTTGTGTGATTATTTTATTATGTTTATAATGCTGTTTGGCATTTAAAGTCTTCATTTCAAAGCATTAAAAATAATGTATTAGGTGTTACTTATGCCAATTTTGAGAGGGGCCTGGAACCTAACTCCCTCACTTCCCATTGACTTAAATTATAAACTGGGTTTCAATTTACAATGGTTTCGATTTACAACCATTCCTTCTGGAACCTAACCCCGGCATAAACTGAGGGCTACCTGTACCTACCTATAAAATAAACCCTAAGTTAGCTACAATATAACTAATAGTTTTTTTATTTTTATTTTACAGGCAAGTTTGTATTTATTTTAACTAGGTACAATAGTTATAAAATAGTTATTAACTATTTAATAACTACCTAGCTAAAATAAATACAAAAGTACCTGTAAAGTAAAACCTAACCTAAGTTACAATAACACCTAACACTACACTATAATTAAATAAATTAACTAAATTAAATACAATTACTTAATTAAATTAAATTAGCAAAAGTACAAAAAAAACCACTAAATTACAGAAAATAATAAACAAATTACAGATATTTAAAATAATTACACCTAATCTAATAGCACTATCAAAATAAAAAAAGCCCCCCCAAAATAAAAAAAAACCCTAGCCTAAACTACCAATAGCCCTTAAAAGGGCCTTTTGCGGAGCATTGCCCCAAAGTAATCAGCTCTTTTACCTGTAAAATAAAATACAAACAACTCCCCCAACAGTAAAACCCACCACCCACACAAACAACCCCCCAAATAAAATACTATCTAAAAAAAACTAAGCTCCCCATTGCCCTGAAAAGGGCATTTGGATGGGCATTGCCCTTAAAAGGGCAGTTAGCTCTTTTGCAGGCCCAAACCCTAACCTAAAAATAAAACCCACCCAATACACCCTTAAAAAAACCTAACACTAACCCCCTGAAGATCGACTTACAGTTCTGAAGACCGGACATCCATCCTCAAGGAAGCAGCAGAAGTCTTCACCCAAACTGGCAGAAGTCCACAACAAAGCCGGGAGAAGTCTTCATCCAAGCCGGGCGAAGTGGTCCTCCAGGCAGGCAGAAGTCTTCATCCTGACGGCATCTTCTATCTTCATCCATCCGACGCGGAGCGGGTCCATCTTCAAGACATCTGACGCGGAGCATCCTCTTCATCCGACATCTACCCGACGAATGAAGGTTCCTTTAAGTGACGTCATCCATAATATTAACATTTATAATGTTGATATTTGTTTGAAACTGGAAGGAACTTTCTGGGGTGGAGGAGGAGTGCTCACATTGTGAAACCAGTGGAGATCTGGGGGTGTGAATGCTCTGTTGGCTCATGCAGAGTCAATGAAATGACTGAAGACAGAATGTCTTGAAGTGGGAGGAGGTAAGTACTGGCATGGCTGACAGGCAGCATACAGCCTAGCCCCTGCAATATGTGGACCGGGTGTGGATGAGTCTGGTCCACATTATAATCACTTCCAGTGTCTATCTTCTTCACAGGCTCTAGCTCCACCCACAAAGGCACTGTGCGCAGACTCTGAGGCGGTGTTCTGTAATATTTCCCTACCTGGTTACGTTGTACTACCTACGTAACACGTACGGCCAAGCCTACTTCTAGATAGAGAACTTTCATATCCACCATATTTGTTTCAAAAGGAGGCTGATTTTAAAATAGTGATCGGATTCTGTATAATTTTCCGACCATGTTATATTTGGCTGTTTTGAGTGCAGAGCTCGCTCAAACATAAATAATTAAAACGTAAACACAAAATATTATGTATGGAATTAGCTTGTGATGATAGCGGTCATTTTATAAATGTATTTTACAGGCTATGTAACAAAAAATAATGGAAACATATCTGTACCCTGAATAAAATACATTTATAAAATTAATGCTATCATCACAAGCTAATAACATACAGAATTTTGTATTTATTATGTTTTAATGTTTTATGTTTGAGCAAGATCTGCCTCAAAACAGCCAAATATCACCATCAGATCAATATTTTGATATCAGCCTCCGTTTCAAACAAAAATGGCAGAAATGAAAGTGCTCTATCTGCCCGTATGTGTTACGTAGGTAGGAAAACGTAACACAGTAGGCAACAGAACAGCTGCAGCAGGCAGGAAGGATAGCGTGTGGTGTTAGGGTGGAGCAACTAGTCATGCAGAGAAACACAATTAGAAATGATGCAGCTGTAATTTACAAGTGTCTTCCTGTGCTGACAGCCTCTAAATTATTGCAGGTAGCTGGACAAATAACAGTCCTGCCTACTTGTGTTTGCACTGAGTGCAGGATTTGGGGAGCAAGGTGTCCCTGTTGCATGCTTTACTATATGAAACTCTAAGCTAGGAATCCTTTTTAATAGGACTGAGCTGCCACAAAATAAAGGACCTCTTGAACTGATCCCCTCTCTGTGGACAGCTACACATCCACATTCTTTTGTGATCATGTGACATCCTGCTGTGCTGCAGACCGGGAGACTAGAGTGAGAGAAAGGTGAGTACTAGGGTTGCCACCTTCAATTTAGAAAAATAAGGGATGTCTGCCACAGGGGGGCCACACCCCTTGGGGCCACGATGACCACAGGCATGATGACGTGCCAGTGGTGGTAAATCACAACTTAAAACATATTTTCATAAAAATATTAAGATTGATACATGGACATTATAAAAAGATATCTGCTATTGAAATCAGTGTGAACAGATGCACTCCGTCTCTATCTATCACAAGTTCTCAACTTAAGTGGTCATATCGTCATAGCTGAATACACAGCTATGACGATATTAAACATAGGCCAGCAAAGTTTGACAGTGAGACTACAAAAAATAGGCTTTTGGAGGAACTTGTGAGATGTGAACCATATTTTATTAACTTATTAAATCAACAGATCCATAACTTATTAACTTTAAATTAAACAAATGCTTTGATATTTAAAAAAGTCTATTGGAAAAAAATATATATAGTGCAGGAGACTTGCAAAGGATCTTCCATGAACATCATGGACCTGATAACATCAGTGGACCAGAAGTAGTAGTGTGCAGTATTGGAGCATGTCAAGCCTACTTCCTTTTATAAGTGTACTTCTTGTCATGCTGTGCAGCACTGAGAAGCTGTTTGTCTTACAAACAGCTACAGTAAAACTCTGAACAGGACTGCTCAAAGTTGAGAGTGATCAAAAGCTCACTCCTAATGAGCTCCACAGAGCACCTGTTCCTGCTGTCACTCCATTTGTTGGCCATTCTGGAAAAGATCCTTTTCACATAACCAGTGGATGCTGGGATACTTAAGATGTGGCTGCTGATGGACAGCATGTTAGGCAGGTTAGCTACTTGAAAGAGAGCCATCCACCTGGCAGCCACATCTTTGGAGTTCCATTCATCCTCTGCACCTTCTCTGAGCCCCTTCAGAATGCTATTTGCTCTGGTGTATTCATCATAAAGTTCATCCATGCTGACTTTTTGGATGAGGTTGAGCTTATAGTGATCCTCTCAGTGTCGCTGAAGGAATGCATGCCATGGTGCAGAGAGAGAGGTTGCAGGGAGAACAGCCAGTTGTCCTCTGAAACGTCAAACCATTTCTCAATGTATGAGATTGCTGTGTTGAGAAATGCTGTGAAATCTGCCCTTGCCCTGTCTGCATCTTGTGGGAGAAGATGCTGTAGCTTCAATTTTGTTAAGTAGCCATAACACTGGTTATCTCTTCTCTGTGTGATTTTTTGCTTGAAGGTAGACATGATGGAATATAACTCAACATAGGTGGTTGAATCATTTTCCAGCTTCTCAAAGAGGGAGAGGGTGTTATTGGAGAACAGGAGGAAAACTTCCACATTATCAGCATCTTCCTCAGTTGAGGCTTCAATAAGATATAACAAAGCTCTGATCTGCCTGGGACACTCTTCCCCCAGGCTGATTAAATAAGACCTGAGAGCACTCCAGGATTGCATAAGCTGGGAGATGGCTGGATTGAGGGACAGTCACCTTCTTGAAACATGTCACGGAACTCCACATCACAGAACTGGCAAAACTCTTTGAGTGATTCCCTTCATTTGAACATTTTCAACATCTACACTGAGCTGGCCGAGAGCATGCTTCACTGTGTTGTGCACAATTCGGGCATGGCAGTTCCCTTGCAGCAGATCTTTTTGCTTTTTATTTAGGTTGGTGAAGAGTTGTGGATTCCATAATTTACATTAGTATTGTCTGCACTGTACACTGTAACTTGATCTAAAGATAAGCCAAATTTATCAAGGAATTGTTCTATGTAATCCATAATCACAGCAGCTGACTCATCTGTATTCTCTCCAAAATTGAGCATTTTGTTGCAGATCCCAGTTTCTGGCCTGAAATACTGTACAGCAAGGGGAAACATCTTACTGTTCCCTTTATTTGATGCATCCGTCTGTATGGAGAATGGGAGGAGTTTACCTGATGTTAAGACATCAACAACATCAGCCACTGCCTTTGGAGCAAGGAAATCTTTGGCCATTGCTTCTGCCTTAGTTCTCCCGAGGGACATTTTCTTCATGATTTTGGAGTCATGCAGAATCTTTTAATTGAGCTTGTGTCCACAGTCAGCACTGATATAGCTGAGGTTGTGTTTAACCGTGTGGTACACCTGCGTTAACTCTGCTGCTGTAACCTAGAGTGGAATAGGATCAGAATTTGCTAATGAACTTGAGTAATTGTATAGGGTGATGTGAACACCGATTTTGGCTAAAATATTTGTCATTGTTTGCAGTAACACGATCCAAACAGTGAAACCACACACAAGTTAATCTATTTGATATAGTTTATTGTTAATTCTATAGTATTGAACAATGCGATCATTTAAATTGGTTAAGCATAATAAAGTTGTTTATTTGCTTCACATAGGCACTATATTTTTAATGCTTATGTGTCTGACTATATACACCTTAACCTTAAAGGGACATTATACACTCATTTTTTCTTTGCATAAATGTTTTGTAGATGATCTATTTATATAGCCCATAATTATTTTTTTTTTTTAAATGTATAGTTTTGCTTATTTTTAAATAACATTGCTCTGATTTTCAGACTCCTAAACAAGCCCCAAAGTTTTAGGAGAATAGCGTCAGACACCTACTCCAGCTTTTTCCTGTTTGTGTTAAGGATCTTTTCATATGCAAAAGAAGGGGGAGGGGGGAGTGTCTTATTTCCCACTTGCAGTGGGCTTTCCAACTTTTCAACAGAGCTAAACTGAAAGCTTCTAAGTAAGTTTTTAAACAGTTTTATACTGGATTTTGATATCAGTATCTGAGTATCTTATTCTTTATAGTAGTGTCTATTACATGCAGTTATATGAAAATTGGTGTATATTGTCCCTTTAATAAACAAATAATACCATAACATGATTTATTTACATTTTAACATTGTTTATTAACAAATAGGCAGCCTATGAAATCTAAGGTTATTAATCAGAAAGTTATTGAGGCGATCAAAAAACTGGCATTACACTATCTGCCTCAGGAGATGATTGAGGTATGAAGAACTGTGTGACGGTGCTCTGATTTCTGTGAGCTCTAGCATTGCGGGAATGTTGCTCTCCCGAGGCATGCTGTTGCACATCTGACAGGCCACTGTGTGCCACAGAGAACACTCGCTGACAAATTGTGCAATTGGCTTGATACTCATTTCCGCTGACACTTTCCTGCCGAAGTATTTGACGCCGGGGGATATCTGGAGCTTCCTCCGCCATTCTTTCAAATCGACTCTCTGCCAAGAGACCCGCCCTCCTCTAACTCTGATTGGCTGTGAACCTAAAACAAACCAATCAAACCAACTCTTAGGCAGCTGCCTAGCTTACCCAATGAGAACCCTTTAAAGTATATATTGAGAACTTGCTTTTTCGCATAGGATGCATGCAGCAAGAAGAATGTGCAGTTGTCACATTGTTAATGCCATGCAATAAAATTAACCTTCTCACTGCCACTCAGTGTCTCACTGCCCCTCACATAATCTCAACTGTTTCTTGTAGGTATGTGTACCACTGTTCCTGTACATCTTTTTACAAAATTTCAGTAGAAACCTGTAAGAATAGTTCTCAACTATAGGGAGCAAACTACCATGTGCTATGATACTAAACAAAAACAATTCATTTTAATTACAAGTGAATACAAATATATTCAAATAAACAAAGTTGGGTTAAAAATAATAATTTATCATTCAAAATCAAGAGATTTAAGTAATCCCATCAATCTCAGACTACTCCGTCCAGATAATGGAATACTAATCTTTAAATTTAAACAAAGCAAAGGGGTGCCACATAGCATTACTCTGTATGTACTGATGTAACGAGAGAAAAGTAAAGAACTCACAAATTGATGGTGCACTATGAAGAAAGTGTTAAATGTGCAAGCTGGAGTTCCCAGATCTTCAACGTGAGTGCACACCAGCCAAACCAGGATGACCATCCAGCTGAAAATGTAAAATCAAATCATTTAAAATTTTAAATAAATAGAATTTTAGGCATATCTCCAGGATAAAGAGGTAGGAGAACCCTGAATCTAATTTGATATATAGTTTGAGTACAGAGATAGTCACATGTATTATTACTATTACCATTATTACAATTAAATTATACACATGATTTTTCAATTTATAATATCAGTGAGCCTCAAAAACCAATTTATCATGATGATAGGATATGGTGTGTGTGGGGGGGCAAAATATGTATTTTCTGTGGTTGGAAAATATGCTACTCTGGCCAGTACCTAAGAATATAAAAAATTAAAACAGATCTATTTTAATAAATCTACTCTTTGAACCCAGAACTACAAAACACACACTGTAAAAGACCCCTGGGGAATGTTTTGCATTTCCTATTAGAAAGCACAATGCCCCATGCTGCAATCAAATTTATAAATCAGTGTCAAAGAAAGTCCATAACACAACATGGATTTAAGTAACACTTTGCCTACTAAAGATTTTTGCAACCATCTAATGTTGTATTGCATAAGTTAGTGTCAAAGAAGTCCAAAAGCAAAGATTCAATTAGAACACAATTTTACTAGATAGGAATACAGCGCATTGTTTAACATGTTAAATGTCAAATAATGAAAAAAATAATAACGTTACTAGATGGAAAATAAAGAGTAACGTACACAGCACTTACAATTAGCTATATTCACAAGTCAACCCATGTATAGGTTCGCAAGTAATCAGCTGCATGAGTGAGGACTGGAGAGGGGAGGTCTGGCTGTTTACAACAGGTGGGGGTGACATGAGATTTGTAAATAAAATGCTGATTTTCATTCACTCTTCCTAGTTAATGTACTCTTCAAAACAATTAGCCCTTAGATTACCTAACCACCTTTGTGAGTCTTATCCCACAGCTACACTACCAATCCCCGCCCACCTCCACCACTCCCGCCAACCGCCCCTGCACGCTGCACCGCTTGCCACCGGGTCCTCCGGACCCTACCAACATGGCCACGGTGGCTGGGGCTGCCAACCAATACGTATTGATTCAAAACCCCCCCGTATTTTATTCTGAAATACGTGACGATTCCATATTTTAAGGGACGGGCGGCAACCCTAGTGAGTACATTTATAGCCTGTCATTTATTTTATCAACTCTGCAATCTGTTTCTCCTTGTGAGCCCCGGATCTTCCAATTAAAATATCAGGAGATCTAATCTAGGGGCAGATTTATACATGCAGCATATGCTAAAGAGGTAGTGAGGCACTATGTTTACTTTTTGATTTTAGCATTTTCAACCAGTCTTCCATTCTTATGTATTTATCTTGTGATAACCCTTGCCCTCTTTGTGTTGGACTGACACTCCTTAGTATCCATAAACATTACATAGGATTCAGCACCCAGTCCCGCCTTCATATAAATTGTACATACAATCTCTCCAGCACCAGTATAGAATAAAAATAAATCTTTATTACAGCTTTGGGTGAAAACAGCATCTACTCTTTAGTGTCCAGCAGCTAAATAGTTATCCTTGTTTGCTCACAAATAATCAACCCTGATCAAATTAAAAGGTTTAATTGTTCAAGACCTTTGCATTAAAATGTTTGTTTTCTTTATGTCTTGGTTTTCTCATTATTTTTATAATGCATATTTTTGCCCTCAGAAATTTTAAATAATTCTATTAACCATAAATTATATGCAAGTAGCCTCCAAAAGTACATTATGAAGAAAATGCAATAATGAGTTAATGACAGCCATCTTAACATGTTTAATCTATGTTACTTTTAAAAACTTAGTACATACTATTAAAGGGCCATAATACCCAAATGTTTAAACACTTGAAAGTGATGCAGTATAGCTGTAAAAAGCTGACTAGAAAATATCACCTGTACATCTCTATGTAAAAAAGATAGATATTTTACCTCAAAAGTTCCTCAGTAGCCACATCCCATTGTAAAGGATTTCTATTCTAAGCAGCATATTAGTATGTCTTTCCTGGGACAGCTTAGGGGATGAGCCTCGTGCACTCTCATATTATTTCCCTATTCAGGTTAAAGGAAGCTTACTATGAAATCTCATGAGAGTTAAGTGAAATCTCATGAGATCACAGTAAAAGAGTTCATGACCTCAGCACTGCTGATGCTGATTGGCTGCAGTTCATTTCTTCATTTTTTTTTTTACCTGCAGCTGGGAGCAGCTGAATATAACTTTTTACACAGAACTTATTCTGCTGAGCTGAGGAAATTGTGAGGTAAAATATCTTCCTTTTTTACATAGAGATGCTCAGGTGATATTTTCCTGTCAGCTTTTTACAGCTATACTGCACCAGTTTCAAGTGATTTAGCATATGAGTATTATGTCCCTTTAAATATTTATATAAGTTTTCAGACCTACTATGAGAGCTTGTATTTAAGTGTGCATTCCCCTCTTTGCTTTTCTGTGTTGACGCCATGCTATCTTTTATTTATGTCAGAATGAATATTAATATATTTTTGCACATTGCTTTTAGTACAAATGCTAGTCTAATAATGCCATACTCTCAGTTTTAAAACATTTTATTATTATGATAATGTTCTTCGGTCAAATTCTGTTTCATCCAGAAAGTGGGTTATACACATATATTAGATCCTGCAGCTGAAGTGCTGCTAATTTGAGAGTGGAGTTGTGTACAGAGCCCCCTGGGCCAAATGTCACTATTCCTCCTCTGAGAATGAGTAAAGCACTGTTTTCCGTCTCTCACAGTAGAGTCAGAGTAAGAGATCTCTTCTGCTTTGCCCCCCCCCCTCCAGCATGGAGCTGTCACTGTTGTCTGTGGAGCTGTCACATTTGTCTACAGCGAGTTTAGATAGCATAGAGTGATTTAGTATCCCAGATAATACTGAATGTAAGGGGCTGTGTTTGTGGGGCATCTCATACTGTCAGCAGTAGCTCAGAATACTTTTCTTATCCCATGCTGCTTTTTTATATATATATATATAAAGCCTGACTGGTCTAGTAATAGGTTCCAAGCCAGCTTCATCCTGCTATAGCAGCTTCATTCTGTAAACCCTCTATTCATGCTGATTGAGGTGACTTGTGGTTCTCGAGTTGCTAAAAGTAAAGCTCTCCTCTCATACAACTTCAAAACCCTTTGCTATCACTCACAAACTTTTTTTAACCACTTGGTTGACAGAAGGGGTGGACTATAAAAAGTCAAGTATGATTTTAGGGGTTTTTTTGTACATAAAATAAAATGTATGTATTAGAAGAAAAAAAATGTACACACACTTGTGTGTATTTATACAGTATTTATATATATATATATATATATATATATATATATATATATATATATATATATAAATATAAAGTTTTTTCACAAAAGGCAAGCACTCACTGGTATTTTATCAAACAACAGTTTTTACTGTACAACAAATCAGTGAATGTTTTCGGGCATCCACCCATCCTCAGACATGTAATATACATTTATTTACCACCCTTATAAGTGCAACCATACCGATCCCCAGGTGAACCGCCCTGCCACATCCGGGACTCCGCAGAACACAAACAGCGCAACTGCACATGCGCCGACTGGACTACGGAGCGCCATCGAGGCCAACGTAATAGCAAAGTATTAAAACCAAATTTAAGAAAACTGCACAGTTCATAGACAATAAGCACAATAGATAGCATAAAACTCTGACAGGCATATTATGTTGTCCAGACTCAAGCCCATATACGTTATACCCCAGAAAGATTATACTACTGTATCGGGGAATGGGACATATATATGATTAATAATAAATTCACTCAGAGTAATCTATTATCATAATAATCCAGAACTACAAGTCTAACTACAGACCTATTACCCAGACTGGGGGATACCTAAGGCATAATACCACATTGTTTCATCATTAGCAATAATGCTTGTTACCAGTTTCCTTTAGGGAATAAAACATCAGTTGCGGAGGAGGTCAAATGGACACACAGGAGGTCAAATGGACATACTTACTAACAGGGAGAATGACTACCTAAAAAATTCTATGGTGTTATAATGTGATCCACTCCTTCATTAACAGAGAAAGGGGCACACTAACTTACTAATATTGTGACTACCTGCAAAACTTATTACAAAAACAATGTAAGTCAAAGTTAGTATTAAGGCCCCTGGGGACCAATTTTTCCAAGGTAAAAATCCATTTGGCTTACCTTTGGAGGAGCATTTTAGCTCTGTTGCCACCTCAAATAGGGGCTGGAATGTGATCTATAATTATGTATCTAAGATCTGATACATTATGGTTATGCATTAAAAAATGCCTCGCTACAGGTTGTTCAGAGCTGCCAACACGTAGTGCAGTACGTATGGCCAACCGATGGTTGGCCATACGTATCCGCAGGTCATCCTGGGTTTTCCCTTGTAGAACTTCCCACAGGGACAGTGCAACATGTACACTACATGTGTAGTTGTGCTTGTGACTCTGTAATTAATAGTGTAACGTTTATTTCTCCACGGGTGTACAAAGTATTTACTTTTAGATAAACCGATACAGATTACACAACCACTGCACCTGTAGCATCCATTCCTTTCTGAGCCTAACTATGTCTTGTTCGTGTAACTGGCTCTATTGGCAATACGTAGTAACTTGTCACAAAGGGATCTCCCCTTCCTATATCCTACCATAGGACCTTAAAAGTTACTAAATGGTAGTGATACGTCAGATTTAATGATATCCCAATTGTTCTTAAAAATATTGGGTATATCCATTTTATCAGGGGTAAATTCTGTAGAGAATATTAATTTATTATTGGTAGAGTCCTTTATTTTCTTCGTTAATGCTTGTTCTTGGGTCATCGATAAAGACTCATCCAATTGCACTTGCAAATACTTTTTGTCATATCCTCTGTTCTGAAATTTAAGATGCATCTCCTTCAATTGTATTTACTTCATACTGGGATCACTATTGTTCTCCACAACCCTCTTGAACTGTGTTTTGGGCAATGCCTTCTTCAGGCTTGGATGATGACAACTCATGGCTTCTAAAAGAGAGTTGCGGTCCGTAGGTTTGTGGAACAATGTAGTGGTCAATCTATGGTCACTTTTTATTATCCTTAAATCCAGGAAGTCTTTCGTGGTTTTATCACAATTCATCTTGAATACCAGATTCTGATTTTGTTGGTTTAATGCCTGAAGCTATTCCTCAAGGTCCTGTTTTTACCCTCTCCATAACAAAATGAGGTCATCAATATATCTTTTGAATAATATCACCCTGGGATCTTTAAATGCCATTGTATCCTCCTCTTCGAAACAAGCCATGTACAGGTTGGCATATGATGGGACCACGTTTGATCCCATCGCTGTACCGGCAGTCTTGAGATAGTAGTTGTTTTCAAATTTGAAATAATTATATTTCAAGCAATATTCTGTAAGTTCTAAGATGACCTCCATGGGTGGCCCAATTTATGGATATTTGAGTAGTTTCCTCCTGATTGCTGTCAAATCTTCATCATGTGTGGTCACTGTGTATAGACTTGTGACAGCTAGTGTCACTAGGATGTCATCATTCTCCACATCAGGTAAATTTCTGATCAATTGTATGACCTCTATAGAGTCTAGTATAAACAAGGGCATGTTATGCACTAGCAGGTGAAACAATGTATCCAAATAGGTAGCAATCAGCTGTAGTATAGAGCCTCTAGAAGATACTATTGGGTGTCCTGGTGGGTGGTTCAAATCCTTATGCACCTTGGGAAGCGTATATATTACCGGAGTGATGGGGAAGTCCACCATCATGTATTCACCCAGATTCTTGGAGAGGCAATAAGAATCTATAGCTGATACAATATCTCTGTCCATTATACCCTTGAACTCCTTCGTGGGGTCACCCTCCAATTTTCGGTATGTCTGGACATCAGACAGCTGTGACAAGATCTCCTTTCTATAATTCTCATAGTCCTGGAGAACCAGTGCTCCCCCCTTATCAGCTTCACGGATAACCACCTGGTGATTCTCCCTAAGGCCCTTCAATGCCTTACGCTCTTCCTTACTTAGGTTATCCCTCTGGGTGTTGTACTTGGAGTGTATACTGCTTGTTATTTCTTGTTCCACTATACGTGAAAAAGTATGTATACTTGAGTTGGTACTCTTGGGATCAAATTGTCCTTTCTTCCTTAGTCCATCAGTTGTATTATCACTTGTACCAAAGTTTTCTTTCAGAGCTAGTTGTCTTTTAAATTTGTTTAAATTCACCTGTAGAGAGAATTCATCTGCCTGATTGGTGGGTATAAATTTAAGGCCTTTGGTTATTACACTCCTCTCTAGGTTTGTGATGTGGTGGCTACTCAGATTGATGATAATATCATTATTTATCATCTCCTCCAGTGTCTGGGTGGTCTTCCTCTTGTGCCTCTGCCCCTTCTTCATGTGTGTGGCCTCTTCCATACCCGTTTTTTAACGAGTGGCCATGCCATAGAGAGTAGGATTATCCACATGGGGTTTTACTGTTATAGGCTCACCATCACTACTGTTACTGGAGCTATCCACAGTATCCAAATTTCTGGGTTTATTCAATCTGGTGCGTCTGTGTCTATGTATCTGACGTCTCTCTCTTCCACCGCCATTAGTCATCTGTAAACTCGCTTCTCTTTATAATCAGATGTAACAGAGTCCAATTTCCTCTCCTTGAAGGCTATTCATTCAGCCTCATAATAATTAAAATCCTTCTTCATGTTATAATTGGGATATCATTAAATCTGACGTATCACTACTATTTAGTAACTTTGAAGGTCCTATGGTAGGATATAGGAAGGGGAGATCCATTGTGACCAGTTACTACATACTGACAATAGAGCCAGTTAAACAAACAAGACATGGTTAGGCTCAGAAAGGAATGGACACTACAGGTGCAGTGGTTGTGTGACCGTAACGGTTTATCTCAAAGTAAATACTTTGTACACCCATGGAGAAATAAACGTTACACTATTAGTTACAGAGTCACATGCACCACTACACATGTAGTGTACATGTTGCACTATCCCTGTGGGAAGTTCTACATAGGGAAAACCCAGGATGACCTGCGGATACGTATGGCAAACCATCGGTCGGTCATATGTACTGCACTACGTGTTGACAGTTCTGAACAACCTGTAGCAAGGCATTTTTTAATGCATAACCATAATGTATCAGATCTTAGATACATAATTATAGATCACATTCCAGCCCCTATTCAAGGTGGCAACAGAGCTAAAATGCTCCTCCAAAGGGAATCCAAATGGATTTTTACCTTGGAAACATTGGTCCCCAGGGGCCTTAATACTAACTTTGACTTACATTGTTTTTTGTAATAAGTTTTGCAGGTAGTCACAATATTAGTAAGTTAGTGTGCCCCTTTCTCTGTTAATGAAGGAGTGGATTAAATTATAACACCATAACATTTTTTAGGTAGTCATTCTCCCTGTTAGAAAGTGTGCCCATTTGACCTCCTCCGCAACCGATGTTCTATTCTCTAAAGGATACTGGTAATAACAAGCATTATTGCTAATGATGAAACAATGTGGTATTATGCCTTAGGTATCCCCCAGTCTGGGTAATAGGTCTGTAGTTAGACTTGTAGTTCTGGATTATTATGATAATAGATTACTCTGAGTGAATTTATTATTAATCATATATATGTCCCATTCCCTGATACAGTAGTATAATCTTTCTTGGGTGTAACATATATGGACTTGAGTCTGGACAACATAATATGCTTGTCAGAGTTATATGCTATCTATTGTGCTTATTGTCTATGAACTGTGCAGTATTCTTAAATTTGGTTTTAATACTTTTCTTTTTTACGTTGGCCCAGATGACGCTCCATAGTCCAGTCGGCGCATGCGCAGTTGCTCCGTTTGTGATCTGCGGAGTCCCAGATGTGGCAGAGCAGTTCACCTGTTTACCTATCGTAAGGTTGCACTTATAAGGGTGGTAAGTAAATGTACATTACATGTCTGAGTACGGGCGGATGCCTGAAAACATTCACTGATTTGTTGTACAGTAAAAACTGTTGTTTGATAAAATATCAGTGAGTGCTTGCCTTTTGTGAAAAACCTTTCTGTATACAGATTTGGTTGGCACCCTGGGAGTTGATATGCTATGAGTGTGCTGGGTTCTTGTGGACTATTGTGTGTGTGTATGTATATATATATATATATATATATATATATATATATATATATATATATATATATATATATATATAATATATATATATTTTTATATATATATATATGTGTGTGTGTTTATATATATATATATATATGTATTTCAGAAAATTGGTGTAAATGCACTCTCACCAACACTCGCAACTTGTCAGGGTGCTATGAAAGTAATTTGTAGCAATGTATAAAAGAAGCACTCACTGAACTTTCTCCAACAGTGACAAAAATTTAATGGAATATAGTAACGTTTCGGGACAGCAACAGTCCCTTCCTCTGACCAATTGACAATGTGTAAAAACAGCCTTTAAATAGGCTCCAGATAACACTCCCCACAAGATTGACCAATCACAGCCAAATATTGAACACACCCCTCATAGTGACCAATCAAAATCAATGATAGATAACAATATGTTTGTATAGTGAAAATATACATGGCAGAAAATATGTAAAATTAAAATTAAAATTGGACCCTGAGTAGGGGAATGTCCGTTGCTGGTTCCATAGATAGCAATGCTTGGGTTTTCATTGGTGTTATTTATAACTACCAATGAAACATTATGTGAACAACAGCTACAAGATATGACACAAAGGTTTGTGGAAAAGGGATATATATGCGAAAAGGCTTGCTAGAGATGAAAACCCAAGCATTGCTATTTATGGAACCAGCAACGGACATTCCCTCTAAGCCAGAGAATCAACTCACTTTTGTGACTACATACTCTCTGGACGTCATACCATTAACCCACACCATCAAAGAAGAATGGAAATTGGTTGAAGCTGATCATACCTTACCATTCAAAAACTGGAGAACACTGAGGATTGGTTTTAGGCGAGGAAGAAACCTGAGAGATTATCTGGTCAAAGCTGACGTCAATCCTGAAGGGGGCACACGAACATGGCTCAAGACAAAAAAGAAAGGATGCTATCGCTGCATCAGCTGTGTGACTTGCAGTGGGATGCTAACTGGCACTCATTTCCGCCACCCTGAAAGTAACAAAACGTATGAGATCAAGCATTTTCTAACCTGCAGTTTGTAGTATATCTCTTAAATTGCCCCTGTGGTAAGTTTTACACAGGCAAAACAACAGATGACGCTAGAACTAGGATGGCCAACCATAGGTCAAGCATTCATTTGGCCATAAGAAGTGGAAAGGCAGACCAGCCGGTGGCCAGACATTTCTTGGAGGCAGGACACTCAGTTAATGATCTAAGATTCAGACTGATCGATCATGTGCCAATCCCAAGAACTGGAGGAGATAGAGGAAACATGCTATTACGCAAAGAAGCAAGATTGATATACAAACTTGGGACCTTGCACCCTAGGGGTCTCAATACCCATACAGGATGGCAATGTTATCTATGACAACATTTGGGAGTTCATGGTCCATGTGTTGGGTGTCCATTGCCCAACAGTGGGGGAGTCCATGATCCATTTACCACCCTGGGGGGTCTTCTTCCTTCCCTTCTTCTCGACATTCTCCCTAATTTTGTTGCGAGAAACGAGAGTAGCGCGGAGATTGCTATGTTCCTTGTCTTCTTCTTTTTTTCTTCTTCTTCTTCCCTTTCTTCTTCTTCTTCTTCTCTTCTTTTTCTTCTTCTTTTCTTTTCCTCTTTTCCTTCTTTTTCTTCTTTTTCTTCTTTTTCTTTTTCTTTTCCCTTTTTTCTTTCTTTTTTCTTTGAGAGTGCATCATCCATTTTTGTGGTAACTTGTTCTGTAACTTTATGGCAATTTTATGGAGGCCTTATTGTAACTTTAATGTAATTTTGAGTTACAGTGTTGGGTATATACTTCTAATGGTATATTAACTGTACAATACACGAATGGTCCTCTGTAGATCTGATGTCACACAATAACATTGGTCATTGTTAGTTCTGTTTGTGCAAAATAATGTTTTTAACCATTTTAATCCACTTATCACAGCACTTTTTTATTTTTGTAGATTGGTACCCTGTTGTTGTTGCTCTAAGGCTTATCTCACTCTATATCTGGTGCAATAGGACAGGACTGGATTGTTTGATATATTTCCCCCTTGTTTGGTGCTATGGTCTTTGTGACTTTTATCTCACAATAATAGGATGACCTCTGTGATTATGTTCAATGACATAAGCATATTTTGTCTGAGTAAATATTGACTCAGTTCTTATTATACACATGTGAGACTTGCAGTGGCAGCTATTGTCATTTCAGCGTATATTTGGAATTAAGCTAGTTATGTAAATTCTGGACGAAGGACAGAAATTGTTGTGGTGATTACCCTTTAAATTTTTATTTTTAATTTTACTTTATATTTTTTTGCTTTTGTTGTCCGGGACAAGTTGATCAGGGTATAACTCTGAAATGGGTACATCCGATCAACACCAGCAAATAGGGGGATAGACATACTCTGAGGACATATTCATAGCCCAAGGCATTGCACCAGGGCATGATCTTTTGTTTAATAGAGATTGCTTTCGTAGGATTTATTTTGCGGAGATAGGCGGGTTGCAGACGCTAGTGTATGTTTACGGTTTGTTTACTGTTGTGTTGAGCACGCCCACTGTCTGCGGGCAACCTATGATGATTGAACGGCACAGATACGCCTTTAATAACTCGGCTCTTTTATTGGCCAAATTTCGCCACTATGTTTACTCTGATAGTGCGTGTTTTCTGAAGGCACAGTTGCGAGCCTATTGGGGTGCATAGGGTGGTGTCTATTACGCCCACTAGGCACGGGTAGCCTATTACAATAATTGAACAGCTATGACACGCCTATAGGCATTCAGGTCTGTCTCCTTAGGCTCTGTTGATTGGCCAAACATCGCCACTTTGTTTACCCTAGTGTTGTGTGTAAAATCACATAAGTTGATCATCTACTTAACGTGTTTTGTACGTTAATAGCACCAGCTATTTTATATTTTTTTACATTTAACTGGGCCTTATAGTATGCTGACAAGGTTTAATAATAACATGTCGACAGGTAACATTTTGTTTACAATGGTGAGGATTGGGCATTCGATTTGCGTTTACAGCCTGTGTGCATGTCAGGATGATATATCTATGAGGCGCTCTGGGAGAGTGACAATTATATTCCATAACTTTTTACTTTCCTATTTTTTACCTTCCTATTTGGTTTGACGATCGCTTTGAGCGTCCCTAGTGATAAATGGTGTGTGTTACTTTTGGATGACGTGTTGACTTGTGAGTGTAAGAAAGTTGCTGATTGGTGGAATTACGATCACCAACTTTGTTTGTTTATTACACTTAGTTTTTTATTTTCCTACCTGCCTATTCATGCACCTGACTGGAGTGCGATTGCCCCATTGTAGTGACTACTCAAGGTCCAATTTTAATTTTACATATTTTCTGCCATGTATATTTTCACTATACAAACATATTGTTATCTATCATTGATTTTGATTGGTCACTATGAGGGGTGTGTTCAATATTTGGCCGTGATTGGTCAATCTTGTGGGGAGTGTTATCTAGTCCTAAAGCCCGTTCACATGGGCCATTTTTTGCAGTACAGCGGTCCCACCCCTTGCGCTCTCTCCCTTCCCCTCTCTTTTGCTCTCTCCCTCTCTTTTGCTCTCTCTCCCCCTCTCCCCTCTCTTTTGTGGTCTCTCTCTCACCCCTCTCTTTTGAGCTCTCTCTCCCGCCCTCTCTTTTGCGCTCTCTGCCCCTCTCTTTTGCGCTCTCCCCACTCTCTTTTGTGCTCTCTCCTCCCTCACTTTTGCGCTCTCTCCCCCCTCTCTTTTGTGCTCTCTCCCCCCACTCTTTTGTGCTCTCTCCCCCTCTCTTTTGTGCTCTCTCTCCCCCTCTCTTTTGCGCTCTTCTCCCCTCTCTTTTGTGTTCTCTTTCTCCCCCCTCTCTTTTGCGCTCCATCCCCCTCTCTTTTGCGCTCTCTCCCCCTCTCTTTGGCGCTCTCTATCCCCCCTATCTTTTGTGCTCTCTCTCCCCTCTTTTGTGCTCTCTCCCCCTCTCTTTTGCACTCTCTCTCCCCCCTCTCTTTTGTGCTCTCTCTCTCTCTCTCTCTCTCCCCCCTCTCTTTTGCACTCTCTCTCCCCCTCTCTTTTGAGCTCTCTCTCTCCCCCATTTCTTTTGCGCTCCCTCTCTCCCCCCTCTCTTTTGCGCTCTCTTTCTCCTCCTCTCTTTTGTGCTCTCTATCTCCCCCTCTCTTTTGTGCTCTCTCTCTCCCCCTCTCTTTTGCGCTCTCTCCACCCTCTCTTTTGTGCTCTCTCCCCCCTCTCTTTTGTGCTCTCTCCCCCCTCTCTTTTGTGCTCTCTGTCCCCTCTCTTTTGTGCTCTCTCTCCCCCTCTCTTTTGCACTCTTCCCCATCTCTTTTGTGCTCTTTCTCTCCCCCGTCTCTTTTGCGCTCTCTCTCCCCCCTCTCTTTTGCGTTCTCTCCCCCCTCTCTTTTGCGCTCTCTCTCTCCCCCCTCTTTTGTGCTCTCTCCCCCCTCTCTTTTGCACTCTTTCTCTCCCCTATTTTGCGCTCTTTCCCCCCTCTCTTTTGCGCTCTCTCCCTCTCCCCCCTCTCTTTTGCGCTCTCTCCCCCTCTCTTTTGCGCTCTCTCTCCCTCTCTCTTTTGAGCTCTCTCTCTCCCCCATCTCTTTTGTGCTCCCTCTCTCCCCCCTCTCTTTTGCGCTCTCTTTCTCCCCCTCTCTTTTGCGCTCTCTATCTCCCCCTCTCTTTTGCGCTCTCTTTCTCCCCCTCTCTTTTGTGCTCTCTATCTCCCCCTCTCTTTTGTGCTCTCTCTCCCCCCTCTCTTTTGCGCTCTCTCTCCCCCCTCTCTTTTGCGCTCTCCCCCCCCTCTCTTTTGTGCTCTCTCCCCCTCTCTTTTGTGCTCTCTCTCCCCTCTCTTTTGTGCTCTCTCTCCCCCTCTCTTTTGTGCTCTTCTCCCCTCTCTTTTGTGCTCTCTCTCTCCCCCCTCTCTTTTGCGCTCTCTCCCCCTCTCTTTTGCGCTCTCTCTCCCCCCTCTCTTTTGCGCTCTCTCTCCCCCCCTCTATTTTGCGCTCTCTCCCCCTCTCTTTTGCGCTCTCTCTCCCCCCTCTTTTGTGCTCTCTCCCCCTCTCTTTTGCACTCTCTCCCTCCCCTATTTTGCGCTCTCTCCCCCTCTCTTTTGTGCTCTCTCTCTCCCCCTCTCTTTTGCGCTCTCTCTCTCCCCCTCTCTTTTGCGCTCTCTCTCCCCCTCTCTTTTGATCTCTCTCTCCCCCTCTCTTTTGATCTCTCTCTCCCCCCCATCTCTTTAGCACTCCCTCTCTCCCCCCTCTCTTTTGCATTTTCTTTCTCCCCCTCTCTTTTGCGCTCTCTCTCTCTCCCTCTCTTTTGTGCACTCTCTCTCCCCCTTTCCTTTGCACTCTCTCCCCCTCTATTTTGCGCTATCTTTCTCCCCCCTCTCTTTTGTGCTCTCTCTCTCCCCCTCTCTTTTGCGCTATCTTTCCCCCTCTCTTTTGCGCTCTCTCTCCCATCTCTTTTGTGCTCTCTCTCTCCCCCATCTATTTTGTGCTCTCTCCCCCTCTCTTTTGTGCTCTCTCTCCCCCCTCTCTTTTGTGCTCTCTCTCCCCCCCTCTCTTTTGCACTCTCCCCCCTCTCTTTTGCACTCTCTCCCACCTCTCTTTTGCGCTCTCTCTCTCCCCTTCTCTTTTGTGCTCTCCCCCCCTCTCTTTTGCGCTCTCTTTCTTCCCCTCTCTTTTGTGCTCTCTCCCCTCTCTTTTGTGCTCTCTCTCTCGCCCCTCTCTTTTGTGCTCTCTCTCACCCCTCTCTTTTGTGCTCTCTCTCCCCCCTCTCTTTTGCGCTCTCTCTCCCCCCTCTCTTTTGCACTCTCCCCCCCTCTCTTTTGTGCTCTCTCCCCCCTCTCTTTTGCGCTCTCTCCCCCCTCTCTTTTGTGCTCTCTCCCCCTCTCTTTTGTGCTCACTCTCCCCCTCTCTTTTGCGCTCTTCTCCCCTCTCTTTTGTGCTCTCTCTCTCCCCCATCTATTTTGTGCTCTCTCCCCCTCTCTTTTGTGCTCTCTATCCCCCCTCTCTTTTGTGCTCTCTCTCCCCCCCTCTCTTTTGCACTCTCTCCCACCTCTCTTTTGCGCTCTCTCTCTCCCCTTCTCTTTTGTGCTCTCCCCCCTCTCTTTGCGCTCTCTTTCTTCCCCTCTCTTTTGTGCTCTCTCCCCTCTCTTTTGTGCTCTCTCCCCTCTCTTTTGTGCTCTCTCTCTCCCCTCTCTTTTGCGCTCTCTCTCACCCCTCTCTTTTGCGCTCTCTCTCCCCCCTCTCTTTTGCGCTCTCTCTCCCCCTTCTCTTTTGGGCTCTCTCTCCCCCTCTCTTTTGCTCTCTCCCTCCCCCTCTCTTTTGCGATCTTCCCCCCTCTTTTTTGCGCTCTCTTTCTCCCCCTCTTTGTGCTCTCTCTCCCCTCTTTTGCACTCTCTCTCCACCTCTTTTGCGCTCTCTCTCCCCCCTCTCTTTTGTGCTCTCTCTCCCCCTCTCTTTTGTGCTCTCTCTCTCCCCCCCTCTTTTGTGCTCTCTCTCTCCCCCCTCTTTTGCGCTCTCTCTCTCCCCCTCTTTTGCGCTCTCTCTCCTCCCTCTTTTGCTCTCTCTCTCCCCCTCTCTTTTGCGCTCTCTCCCCCCTCTCTTTTGCGCTCTCTCTCCCCCCCTCTTTGTGCTCTCTCCCCCCCTCTCTTTTGCACTCTCTCCCTCCCCTATTTTGCACTCTCTCGCCCTCTCTTTTGTGCTCTCTCTCCCCCCTCTCTTTTGCGCTCTCTCTCTCTCCCCCTCTCTTTTGCGCTCTCTCTCCCCCTCTCTTTTGAGCTCTCTCTCTCCCCCATCTCTTTAGCGCTCCCTCTCTCCCCCCTCTCTTTTGCGTTTTCTTTCTCCCCCCTCTCTTTTGCGCTCTCTCTCTCCCTCTCTTTTGTGCACTCTCTCTCCCTTTCCTTTGCACTCTCTCCCCCTCTATTTTGCGCTATCTTTCTCCCCCCTCTCTTTTGTGCTCTCTCTCTCCCCCTCTCTTTTGCTCTATATTTCCCCCTCTCTTTTGCGCTCTCTCTCCCATCTCTTTTGTGCTCTCTCTCTCCCCCATCTATTTTGTGCTCTCTCCCCCTCTCTTTTGCGCTCTCTCTCCCCCCTCTCTTTTGTGCTCTCTCTCCCCCCTCTCTTTTGCACTCTCCCCCCTCTCTTTTGCACTCTCTCCCACCTCTCTTTTGCGCTCTCTCTCTCCCCTTCTCTTTTGTGCTCTCCCCCCTCTCTTTTGTGCTCTCTTTCTTCCCCTCTCTTTTGTGCTCTCTCCCCTCTCTTTTGTGCTCTCTCTCTCCCCTCTCTTTTGCGCTCTCTCTCACCCCTCTCTTTTGCGCTCTCTCTCCCCCCTCTCTTTTGCGCTCTCTCTCCCCCTTCTCTTTTGGGCTCTCTCTCCCCCTCTCTTTTGCTCTCTCCCTCCCCCTCTCTTTTGCGATCTTCCCCCTCTTTTTTGCGCTCTCTTTCTCCCCCTCTTTGTGCTCTCTCTCCCCTCTTTTGCACTCTCTCTCCACCTCTTTTGCGCTCTCTCTCCCCCCTCTCTTTTGTGCTCTCTCTCCCCCTCTCTTTTGTGCTCTCTCTCCCCCTCTCTTTTGTGCTCTCTCTCTCCCCCCTCTTTTGTGCTCTCTCTCTCCCCCTCTTTTGCGCTCTCTCTCCTCCCTCTTTTGCTCTCTCTCTCCCCCTCTCTTTTGCGCTCTCTCCCCCTCTCTTTTGCGCTCTCTCTCCCCCCCTCTTTTGTGCTCTCTCCCCCCCTCTCTTTTACACTCTCTCCCTCCCCTATTTTGCACTCTCTCGCCCTCTCTTTTGTGCTCTCTCTCCCCCCTCTCTTTTGCGCTCTCTCTCCCCCTCTCTTTTGCGCTCTCTCTCCCCCTCTCTTTTTGAGCTCTCTCTCTCCCATCTCTTTAGCGCTCCCTCTCTCCCCCCTCTCTTTTGCGTTTCTTCTCCCCCCCTCTCTTTTGCACTCTCTCCCTCTCTTTTGTGCACTCTCTCTCCCTTTCCTTTGCACTCTCTCCCCCTCTATTTTGCGCTATCTTTCTCCCCTCTCTTTTGTGCTCTCTCTCTCCCCCCTCTCTTTTGCTCTATATTTCCCCCTCTCTTTTGCGCTCTCTCTCCCATCTCTTTTGTGCTCTCTCTCTCCCCCATCTATTTTGTGCTCTCTCCCCCTCTCTTTTGCGCTCTCTCTCCCCCCTCTCTTTTGTGCTCTCTCTCCCCCCCTCTCTTTTGCACTCTCCCCCCTCTCTTTTACACTCTCTCCCACCTCTCTTTTGCGCTCTCTCCCCTTCTCTTTTGTGCTCTCCCCCCTCTCTCTTTGCGCTCTCTCCCCTCCACTCTCTCTCCCCCTCCTCTCTCTCTCCCCCCTCTCTCTCCCCCTCCCCACTCTCTCTCCCCCTCCTCTCTCTCTCCTTCCCTCTTTTGCACTCCCTCTCTCCCCCTCTCTTTTGCGCTCTCTCTCTACCCTCTCTTTTGCGCTCTCTCCTCCCCTCTCTTTTGCGCTCTCTCTTTTGCTCTCTCTCTCTCCCCCTCCTCTCACTCTCCCCCTCCCCCCACTTTCTCTCTCCCCCCCCTCTCTCTCTCTCTCTCTCTCTCCCCCCTCTCTCCCCCTCCCCCCTCTCTCTCTCCCCCCTCCCCCCCTCTCTCTCCCCCCTCTCTCTCTCCCCCTCCTCTCTCTCTCCCCCCTCTCTCTCCCCCCTCTCTCTCCCCCCCTTCTCTCTCCCCCCCCTCTCTCTCTCCCTCCCTCTCTCCCCCCTCTCTCTCTCCCTCTCTTTCCCCCTCTGCCCTCTATTGTGTGACCACGCCCGGCAACGTCCCCTTAACACACCGGCCATGCCCCCTTTCACGTCTATCCACACATGGCCATGCCCCCACTCACGCCCGGCCACGCCCACTTCTGCCGCAGATCAGACGGCAGCTAGGGACTCAAAGGCCAGGTGTGTTTGTCCTCGTGCTGTCTACTGCGCATGACAGCTTCGGACAAACACACTTGGCCTTTTATATTATAGGATATATATATACAGGTAGCCCTCAGTTTACGCCGGGGTTAGGTTCCAGAAGGAATGGTTGTAAATCAAAACCGTTGTAAATTGAAACCCAGTTTATAATGTAAGTCAATGGGAAGTGAAGGAGTTAGGTTCCAGGCCCCTCTCAAAATTGGCATAAGTAACACCTAATACATTATTTTTAAAGCTTTGAAATGAAGACTTTAAATGCTAGACAGCATTCTAAACCTAATAAAATAATCACACACCACAGAATATATAATTAAACTAAGTAAAATAAACAAAAACATTTGCTAAACAGCATTATAAACCTAATAAAATAATCACACAACACAGACTTCACTTGCATTTTTCTGCAAACAGTTCTTTCTATGCATTCCAATCTGTACTGAGTTATAGACAGGAAGATCTTGTTCCTTTGAAATCTGCTCGATAGCTCAGGTCTGGTTAAACTGATTAATTTCAGCTGGCTTGCCTTTGCTGCAACACAAGCAGACAGCTCCACCTACTGGCTATTTTAATAAATGCACTGCTTCTCAATGCTTTTTAATAGCAGTCACATGACTTGAAAAAAAGTTGTTATTCTGAAACGGTGTAAATTGAACCGTTGTAAAACGAGGGGCACCTGGTATATATGTGTGTGTGTGTGTATGTGCATATATATATATATATATATATATATATATATAGAAAACACAAAGAAAAACATCAAGGCTGAATTGTGGTTTCCTGCCGTGACAAACAGTCACTCTGAAGACCTCAATGAAGTATGCCTGAGCTCGGTGGGGAATGGAAAGACATCGTGGATCAACAGGGGTAAGGATTCACAGGATCTTTACAGCAGATAAATGAATGGAGGGTTTAACTTATGATTCTCCGGTAACTTTACCATACGGCACGGCCACCGCTGCACCTCTGGAAGACCGGTGAATTCTTGCAATATCCACTCCTTACGTCCGCTCTCTGGCGTGGCTGCACTTCCTGTCACGCCCCTTGGTCGATACCAGCCAATCCGTGCTCGTCTGTGACGTAGCTCCACCGCTCGGCCAATCCTTCTAGGGCAACTTCGAAAATCCCAGTCCGGGGAACAAATGGAAATATCCCTGATATTTACCAGGAATCAGAAAGTTCGCTACAAGACCTGGCTTTTGCAAGGGTTAACGAAACAGATACAAAAAGAGAAAAAAAGCCGGATACGGTCTTGAGTTAAATTAAAAACGTCCAATTTATTGGTCAATGTTAAAAAATTGACAGTACTCAAACGAAAAAAGTCTAACATGTTTCGGCACACGGCCTTACTCATAGACATAATTTTCTTAGTGAAAACCGCCAGTATTTAAAAGCAGTAGTGAGTAACTATTGGTTGTCATTAATTGCTAACAGGTAACAAGTGATAATATACTTAAACAGTAAGAGAACCCAACTAACAATGCTGTTGGATAAAAACATGATTGCTGCACAGATATATGGATTTAACATATATAGGTGGCATATAAATCCCAACAAAATTAATATTTAATGAAAATATACCATATATGTGGCAGCTAGTTTACATTCAATTGAATCAACAAGTATATATATATAAGTGAATAAATCTATACAGACAGATTACAATATACAAAAATAAACCATGTAAAGACTATATTGGTTCGCTGAAGCAATTTGGAAAATCACATACTTGTGATCATGCATACAATATTAATACATAAGCCTAAAACAATTTTAAATGGCTACTGTATATATGGGCTTTTGGAAAAACACCTCTGTTTCATACAATTTTTGTATATATTAATGATAGTCTCAAATATATTTAAATCTGTTGTTAATAACAATGTTAATAATAATTGAGCACAAAAGGCAAATGAATTAAGAAGATTGTGTTATAGAAGTACAAATACTCCTATTGGTGATGTGAACACATACAGGAGAAATAATAATTTGGTGCTTGGTGAATATCATTGATTCAAAACGATTAATTACAAGGTGAACCTTGTGTTCTTAGAAAATATGTTTTAACAGCACCAATTCTCCTGTTAATGTAAACACCAACAGACACTAATTGCTTATTAAAGAAATTATTCAAATTTGGATATGAGTTACTCAAAAGTGTGCTCAGGGGAAAACTTTGTAATTGGTTTAATATAAATGGAATAGTGGGGTGGGGGTTTAGTACATTATGTTGTGGGCATATATAAACCCCTCACAAAATGAATACTATTTGTGGTTGTCCTAAACAAATTATCAGATTGATACATGATCATATAATGTCTGGTGAATTATTCCCAAAAATTTATAATGTCATTGATGGAATTATATCCATCAGGGATACGCGATTTTAAAGTGAAGATCCAAAAAGCTTCTTTTTTCAAGAGAGCCTTGTTTCGATCGCCACCTCTATTTTGTGCCTGTATGTGGTCAATGACCATCCATCTAAAGGTTGTGTTACTGCTAGCATGTATCTGAATGAAATGCTTAGCCATATCAGATACAGGATCTGATCGTTTAATATCCGATAGATGTTGACGGATGCGTTCTCTAACCTCCCTTGAAGTGCATCCCACATATTGTTTTGGGGTGCATGTGCACCAAATCACATATACTGCAAATTTTGTGCGACAATTCACGCAACCTTTTACTGCATATGTCTTATTTGTGGTGGCGGAGGAAAAGACATTGCCTCTTTGAATAAAGCTGCAAGGGATGCATGCATTGTAACCACACTTGTACATGCCCCTAGTTTGCAGCCACGAGCTTGTTGTGGTTTTATCCTTAGGTAAAGCACTGGGGGAAATAATATTTCCTATAGTGCAACCTTTCCTGTAGGAAAACCTACATCCTTTGTCGATGAAAGGAACCAATCCCTCATCTGCCTTAAGCATAGGTAAATGTTTACGAATGATCTTACAGATGTTATCATAGTCAGATGAATATTGAGTAACAAAGGTAACCCGATCACTAGTGGGATTGGTCCTTTTGGGTTTATTTGTCAACAAAGTTTTCCTGTCCAAACTATCCACTTCATTTTTTGCCTTTTGAATGGCTGTGTTTTGGTAACCTCTACTCCTGAGTCTGTGAGTAAGGTCTTCACTTTGTATAGCACAATCTTGTTTGTCAGAACAATTCCTTTTTATTCTAATATACTGTCCCTTTGCTATGGCATAGGGAACATTTAGTGGGTGGTTGCTTCTACCATCAGGCAATACACTTCTACATGGTAGAAGCAACCACCCACTAAATGTTCCCTATGCCATAGCAAAGGGACAGTATATTAGAATAAAAAGGAATTGTTCTGACAAACAAGATTGTGCTATACAAAGTGAAGACCTTACTCACAGACTCAGGAGTAGAGGTTACCAAAACACAGCCATTCAAAAGGCAAAAAATGAAGTGGATAGTTTGGACAGGAAAACTTTGTTGACAAATAAACCCCAAAAGGACCAATCCCACTAGTGATCGGGTTACCTTTGTTACTCAATATTCATCTGACTATGATAACATCTGTAAGATCATTCGTAAACATTTACCTATGCTTAAGGCAGATGAGGGATTGGTTCCTTCATCGACAAAGGATGTAGGTTTTCCTACAGGAAAGGTTGCACTATAGGAAATATTATTTCCCCAGTGCTTTACCTAAGGATAAAACCACAACAAGCTCGTGGCTGCAAACTAGGGGCATGTACAAGTGTGGTTACAATGCATGCATCCCTTGCAGCTTTATTCAAAGAGGCAATGTCTTTTCCTCCGCCACCACAAATAAGACATATGCAGTAAAAGGTTGCGTGAATTGTCGCACAAAATTTGCAGTATATGTGATTTGGTGCACATGCACCCAAAACAATATGTGGGATGCACTTCAAGGGAGGTTAGAGAACGCATCCGTCAACATCTATCGGATATTAAACGATCAGATCCTGTATCTGATATGGCTAAGCATTTCATTCAGATACATGCTAGCAGTAACACAACCTTTAGATGGATGGTCATTGACCACATACAGGCACAAAATAGAGGTGGCGATCGAAAACAAGGCTCTCTTGAAAAAGAAGCTTTTTGGATCTTCACTTTAAAATCGCGTATCCCTGATGGATATAATTCCATCAATGACATTATAAATTTTTGGGAATAATTCACCAGACATTATATGATCATGTATCAATCTGATAATTTGTTTAGGACAACCACAAATAGTATTCATTTTGTGAGGGGTTTATATATGCCCACAACATAATGTACTAAACCCCCACCCCACTATTCCATTTATATTAAACCAATTACAAAGTTTTCCTCTGAGCACACTTTTGAGTAACTCATATCCAAATTTGAATAATTTCTTTAATAAGCAATTAGTGTCTGTTGGTGTTTACATTAACAGGAGAATTGGTGCTGTTAAAACATATTTTCTAAGAACACAAGGTTCACCTTGTAATTAATCGTTTGAATCAATGATATTCACCAAGCACCAAATATTATTTCTCCTGTATGTGTTCACATCACCAATAGGAGTATTTGTACTTCTATAACACAATCTTCTTAAATTCATTTGCCTTTTTGTGCTCAATTATTATTAACATTGTTATTAACAACAGATTTAAATATATTTGAGACTATCATTAATATATACAAAAATTGTATGAAACAGAGGTGTTTTTCCAAAAGCCCATATATACAGTAGCCATTTAAAATTGTTTTAGGCTTATGTATTAATATTGTATGCATGATCACAAGTATGTGATTTTCCAAATTGCTTCAGCGAACCAATATAGTCTTTACATGGTTTATTTTTGTATATTGTAATCTGTCTGTATAGATTTATTCACTTATATATATATACTTGTTGATTCAATTGAATGTAAACTAGCTGCCACATATATGGTATATTTTCATTAAATATTAATTTTGTTGGGATTTATATGCCACCTATATATGTTAAATCCATATATCTGTGCAGCAATCATGTTTTTATCCAACAGCATTGTTAGTTGGGTTCTCTTACTGTTTAAGTATATTATCACTTGTTACCTGTTAGCAATTAATGACAACCAATAGTTACTCACTACTGCTTTTAAATACTGGCGGTTTTCACTAAGAAAATTATGTCTATGAGTAAGGCCGTGTGCCGAAACATGTTAGACTTTTTTCGTTTGAGTACTGTCAATTTTTAACATTGACCAATAAATTGGACGTTTTAATTTAACTCAAGACCGTATCCGGCTTTTTTTCTCTTTTTGTATCTATATATATATATATATATATATATATATACAGGTAGCCCTCAGTTTACGCCGGGGTTAGATTCCAGAAGGAAAGGTTTGTAAATCGAAACCGTTGTAAATTGAAACCCATTTTATAATGTAAGTCAATGGGAAGTGAGGGAGTTAGGTTCCAGGCCCCTCTCAAAATTGTCATAATTAACACCTAATACATTATTTTTAAAGCTTTGAAATGAAGACTTTAAATGCTAAACAGCATTATAAACCTAACAAAATAATCACACAACACAGATTATATAATTAAACTAAGTTAAATGAACAAAAACATTTGCTAAACAGCATTATAAACCTAATAAAATAATCACACAACACAGACTTCACTTGCATTTTTCTACAAACAGTTCTTTCTATGCATTCCAATCTAGACTGATTTAAAGACAGGAAAATCTTGTTCCTTTGAAATCTGCTCCATAACTCAGGTCTGGTTAAACTGATTAATTTCAGCTTGCTTGGCTTTGCTGCAACACAAGTGGACAGCTCCATCTGCTGGCTATTTTAATCAATGCACTGCTTCTCAATGCTTTTCAATAGCAGTCACATGACTGGAAAAAGGTTGTTATTCTGAAACGGTGTAAATTGAACCGTTGTAAACCGAGGGCCACCTGTATATACTGTATGTAGCGCTATGGAATTTGGCGGCGCTATACAAATAAATGATAATAATAATTTATATATTTGTGTGTGTATGTATGTATATATATATATATATATATATATATATATATATAATATATATATATATATATATATATTATATATATACAGGGAGTGCAGAATTATTAGGCAAGTTGTATTTTTGAGGATTAATTTTATTATTGAACAACAACCATGTTCTCAATGAACTCAAAAAACTCATTAATATCAAAGCTGAATATTTTTGGAAGTAGTTTTTAGTTTGTTTTTAGTTTTAGCTATTTTAGGGGGATATCTGTGTGTGCAGGTGACTATTACTGTGCATAATTATTAGGCAACTTAACAAAAAAAACAAATATATACCCATTTCAATTATTTATTTTTACCAGTGAAACCAATATAACATCTCAACTATCACAAATATACATTTCTGACATTCAAAAACAAAACAAAAACAAATCAGTGACCAATATAGCCACCTTTCTTTGCAAGGACACTCAAAAGCCTTCCATCCATGGATTCTGTCAGTGTTTTGATCTGTTCACCATCAACATTGCGTGCAGCAGCAACCACAGCCTCCCAGACACTGTTCAGAGAGGTGTACTGTTTTCCCTCCTTGTAAATCTCACATTTGATGATGGACCACAGGTTCTCAATGGGGTTCAGATCAGGTGAACAAGGAGGCCATGTCATTAGATTTTCTTCTTTTATACCCTTTCTTGCCAGCCACGCTGTGGAGTACTTGGACACGTGTGATGGAGCATTGTCCTGCATGAAAATCATGTTTTTCTTGAAGGATGCAGACTTCTTCCTGTACCACTGCTTGAAGAAGGTGTCTTCCAGAAACTGGCAGTAGGACTGGGAGTTGAGCTTGACTCCATCCTCAACCCGAAAAGGCCCCACAAGCTCATCTTTGATGATACCAGCCCAAACCAGTACTCCACCTCCACCTTGCTGGCGTCTGAGTCGGACTGGAGCTCTCTGCCCTTTACCAATCCAGCCACTGGCCCATCCATCTGGCCCATCAAGAATCACTCTCATTTCATCAGTCCATAAAACCTTAGAAAAATCAGTCTTGAGATATTTCTTGGCCCAGTCTTGATGTTTCAGCTTGTGTGTCTTGTTCAGTGGTGGTCGTCTTTCAGCCTTTCTTACCTTGGCCATGTCTCTGAGTATTGCACACCTTGTGCTTTTTGGCACTCCAGTTATGTTGCAGCTCTGAAATATGGCCAAACTGGTGGCAAGTGGCATCTTGGCAGCTGCACGCTTGACTTTTCTCAGTTCATGGGCAGTTATTTTGCGCCTTGGTTTTTCCACACGCTTCTTGCGACCCTGTTGACTATTTTGAGTGAAACGCTTGATTGTTCGATGATCACGCTTCAGAAGCTTTGCAATTTTAAGAGTGCTGCATCCCTCTGCAAGATATCTCACTATTTTTGACTTTTCTGAGCCTGTCAAGTCCTTCTTTTGACCCATTTTGCCAAAGGAAAGGAAGTTGCCTAATAATTATGAACACCTGATATAGGGTGTTGATGTCATTAGAACACACCCCTTCTCATTACAGAGATGCACATAACCTAATATGCTTAATTGGTAGTAGGCTTTCGAGCCTATACAGCTTGGAGTAAGACAACATGCATAAATAGGATGATGTGGACAAAATACTCATTTGCCTAATAATTCTGCACTCCCTGTATATATATATATATATATATATATATATATATATAAAGCTAATGAAGAAATAGGCGATCCTTATGCTGGTAAAATAATCCACTTTATTGGTTACAAATAAAACAAAAAATGTATTATTATTAGTCTCTCCTCCAAACTCAACAGGCCCCATTCGGTTATTTCTCTGGACGCTGAGAAGGCCTTCGACCGAGTAAGATAGCAGAACTCAAGACTTTTAGGTTTCCCAAAGAAATGGTAATGGAGGTCAAGGCACTCTACTCTAACCCCACAGCCTCGGTAAGCAGACTTGGTTTTCTCTCCTCTCTGTTTCCTGTTGCTAATGGTACTAGGCAGGGCTGCCCGCAATCTCCCCTGCTGTTTGCATTGGCTATAGAACCTTTAGCGGAACAAATTAGAACAGACCCCCAAATAAAGGGAGTCACCTTGTTTGGCACAGTGCACAAGATCGCTCTATTTGCGGATGATGTTACCATTTTTACAACGGACCCCGCATATTCTATCCCTAGACTCATGGATAACTTGGCCTCTTTTGGAGCCCATTCTTTTTATAAGCTAAACTTACTAAAAACAGAAATATATACGCAGGGTATACCTTGTGTGCAACTGGCCTCTCTGAAATCCAGATTCAATTTCACCTGGACAGAGAAGTCTGTCTTACATCTATTAAGATCCCTAAAAACATACTACTGGGGGGGCAGAGCTAGCTAGAGAACAGAACAGACGTGTCTGCACAGAGCTCTTGGAGCCTACAGTAATTATATGCAAAGAAGCTTATCTTTTCTCCCCAATTTGCTCCTTTCCTTGCTTCTAACCACACAACAAGAGATTGACTACCCGGTTGCTCCTGACTGGGACCCTTCTCCCCTTATCTGGGTACATACCAGCACTTGCCTCAACCCTCAGCAGCGCATGATCCCCAGTGACAGCCCCAAGAAACTGGGCCCACACTGCCACACCAGCGGAGGACATCCGGCACCTGCACTGCACACCCAGATGCTTACCTGACCTGGATCACAGCTGCAGGTTCGGGGGCAAGAAGAAGCAGTCCGGCGGCGAAAAGGCGCAAACAGCGTCATTACCAGTGACGTCACCGGGCCGCGACCTAGAAGAAGTATTTGTCGGATCTCCAGTTACTTTGTCGGCGGCCTGGCTCCTCAATTGCAGCTGCGGGGGTCACAACAGAGCCTCTGATGGTGGTGGCCATGTCTGTTCAACAGGCAGGGGCTGAAGACATCAGCCGCCGCAGATCTAAGTGCTGCGCAGCGCTCCTGCTACCGCGTGGTCCCCACTGCAGAGGTAAGAATTCAGTGCAGAACTTGTTCCCCCCTGGAGCACTGGGAGAGTCCTGAACCCCTGTTACTGGGTGACCAACCCTACAGACTCTATCACGCCAGGGGCCCACTACTTGACAGGCCTTATTAAAGAACTATTAGCTAGAGGTTTAAACAGGCTGCAGGTGCCCCCAAATAAAACAACACTAACCGCCTGCAATTCTACCTCAGCTCACCTGTAAAAATTAACCTGAAGCAGCCTGCTGATTCTGAGACAGCCCCTAGCTTATAGGCCCTGAACTGAACTGATCACCCATACCTGGCTTTGGAGGCCCTAGGGACTGTACTGATGTGGTGTCCCAGGTTTTCTTTTTTTTTTATTATTTACTAAATTTATTCAGCACATTTTCTATACCCACAGCAGCTTGTTGGCTCAGGGATTTACTGCTGCATTCCACATCACTCTGACCTTCAGGACCTGTCACAATTTAAGAGCCAAGATCCCTATCTACTCTCCAGACAGACACAGCTCTAGTGTCTCTCCTCCTCCTTTCCCGCTCTGCTCCCCAGAGTGGGTCATAACCTACATCCCTTTCCCGGCTGTGCCCAGTGGTGGCTTTTTTTCCCCAGAGGAGAGACACGCCCTTCCAGGATTCGCTGCTCCCAGGAGCCATCTGACCCCTGTCTTGCTGCCTGCTTATTCTGCAGTCAACCGCTGAAGCAGCTTTGTAAAGGGAACTTTTCCTAGCTATCTGACATACGCAACGTAGCCATGATGTGCTAAGCCCTGTGGCGCCCCTCCCTGCCTGTGTTAGCCAGCTGAACCTGCCAGGTTACCCTCCCGAGACCTTTTTCCTACAAACACTTCTCAACGTACCACCCATTATCTGCTACAGTCCCTGGTATACAATGTCACAACAAACCAAGAGGAAGTCAAAGGGACTGCACCCTTCAAAGCACACAGTCCGGGACCATTTTCAACCCATCAGAGACCCACTGCCGGACATCTCGGATGATGATAGATCTATCTCACCTCCTCTATCAGAGGGAAGGGCTAGTGTGAGGAGCTCACCGCCCTCCCGCATGCAGGCTGAAACGATCACCATGGATTCCATGAAACTGCTACTGGATCAGCAGACTCAGTCATTCACAAAAATATTTGATAAATTGGAGAGGTCCTTTGATGATCTCAGAAAAGACATTGTTACAGTTAATGAGCGAACGGACATTATAGAACGCAAGCAGGAAGATCTGCTAGTGGACCATACAAACTGGGTCAGCTATACACAAAATTTGGCGGATCAGGTATCCTCCTTGGAAGCGAAACTAGCAGACCTAGAAGACCGTTCCAGACGGAACAACATTAGAATACGGGGAATCCCGGAGTCTGTGGGCCCTGAAGACCTAGAAAAAATTACCCAAGCATTATTTAGATCTATTATAGGTCCATCAGGGGAACAAGATGCGAGAATTTACAGAATTCACAGGGCTGCTAGGCCGCAAAACCTCCCTATGGATAAGCCCAGAGATACCATAGCCAGGTTACATTATTTCTCCTTCAAAGATAGACTCTTGAAAGTCACCTTGAGACAACCGCAGCTCCCGGAACAATTTAAAGATATCTCACTGTATCCTGATCTGTCCTCATTCACACTACAACAAAGAAGAAGTTTCAGCGAAACCACTAGAGCTCTGAGGGCCCACCAAATTCGATACAGATGGGGATTTCCTACTAAATTGATCATCACCAAGGACGGTGCCCAGCACACTGCTCTTACTCCTCGGCAGGCGCAGGACCTGCTAAGAGTCTGGAACTTGCCAGCTGTAAATGGAAATGAAGACCCTCTCCACCCGCAGAGAGTAGGGCCTTTGCTGAGAGTGGGGGCCCAAGCCTGGAACCCAGACAGACAGGAGTTACCTCGACAAGATCCTGGACGTTGATCCAAAACTTCTCAAACCATCCGCAGTGGTCTAATGATTACCTACCCACCCCTCTGAGGGTGGTGTGTAGACTGCCTATTACTGTCCAACTTACCAGGAGGACTGTGACACTTCCTGGCACCATAGGGTGCTGAAGATCTGGTAATGTACAACTGACTGCCCCTCTTGTATATTACTCCTTGTCCCATGTTCCTTTTCCCCTTTCCCCTGCCACAAGTTGCCTGAGTTCTGTTAATTCGGTTCCCACACCTCGAGAAGACTGAGATATGGCCCGCCTCTAATGGACCATCTCTCTATGAGGACTTTGACTGCTCCCGAGATCTGGAGGTAGCCAGGGAACTGGTAACGTACATCTGAAAGATCATCTAGTTTATGTTAAATGTTTACTGTCTATATGAGTTTAATTTGCACTGTCAGTTTTGTATAATGCTCCACCTATGACTCAAAGTTAATGTTTTACACAGTGGTGCTTCTGATGACTATGTTTTCTCCTCCCGTCTTTCCTCATCTCTACCATCTTTCCCTCTGCTCTCCCCTTTTTCCTGCACCCCGCTCCTCCCACTGCCTTCCCTGGCTCTAGTCCCTTCCCCGTTACCCTATTACCTCCTTTTTTTCCCCCATTCCAACCCTCCTCACCTGGAATGTTGATACCCCCCCGCCACCCGCCTAACCCCCCTCCCTTCCCTCCGCTCTTCCCCATCTCCCTAATCCTGCTGCCTCTCTCCTCTCGCCACCCTGCTCCTTTCTGTTTCTTTCTTTCTGCCCTCTTCTTTCCTCTTTTTTTTTTCTTTTCTTTTTTCCCTTACTCCTCCTCCCTTTTCCTCGGCCTTTCTCTACCCAACTCTCCTACTTCTTTACCAGTGTTGTTTGCTCAGCCCACTATCATTCCCCCTGGACTTGAGAGAGGACTTCCCTGGTGGGGGGTGCCGAGGAAGAGATCCGTCATATGTCAAGTGTCGAGAACATATTGTTTTTTAATGTCTATATGAGTTAAATTTGTACTGTTAGATTTGTATAATGCTCCACCTATGATTCCAGGTTAATGTTTTACATAGTGGTGCTTCTGATGATTATGTGTTCTCCTCACATCTTTCCTAATCTCTATCATCTTTCCCTCTGCTCTCCCCTTCTCCCTGCAACCCGCTCCTCCCACTACCTTTCCCGGCTCTGATGCCTTCCCCGTTACCATATTACCTTCCTTCCCCCCCCCATTCCTCCCTCCTCACCTGGAATGATGAAACCCCCTGTCATCCGCCTACCCCCCCTCTCTTCCCCTCTGTTCTTCCCCTCCCCCTAATCCTGCTCCCTCTCCCCTATTATGCGTTTCCCTCCAGGTATTGCTGCCTTTCCCTCCCTTCTTTCCATCCAGCTCTCCAGTTTGCCTTTCCCCTTCCCCCCCTTTCTCTCTTATTTCCATCCTTATCTTCTCCATTTCCTACCTCGTCCCCACCTACCTTTCTGTCCCCCAACCTCCCCCCAGCCTTACCTTCAGAATCCACACTCCCACCTTTTTCCTTCTAGGCACTCTTACTCCGTGCCCACCTCGGGCCCACCCCTTACCTATTACCTCCCGGTGTTATTGCAGGTTATATGTTACAATTGCAGTTGTCTATATGAATACATGTACCTACCTACTCTTTAAAACCTACATGAGCTGCCTGACTCCTGTCATGGACCTTCAAAATCCTTTAGACTTTCCATCGTTTCCAACTACCTAAGGCCCGAAGGTATAGCATAGGTGCATTGCTCCCTCCACATCTGCCTAGACCCTTTGCCCCCTTCCCTCCTCCTACTCAACTGCCTTTTCCCACCATCCTCTCCCCTATTCTGCCCCTAAGGTTACCTGGCCACAGCTCCCCATGTAGGATGATTAGTGATTATATAACACGCGCCGGTGGTGGAGGGGAGCTTCCGAGTTCTCTTCTCCTTTACTACCTCTTCCCCCCCCCCTCAGGGGTTGTATTTTCGGTGCGGTTAGGGATTATTTATTCTGTCCTCTGCACTCCCTATTTGGCAGAGTGTAGTAGCCTCTGCCCAGCCCGGAGAACCTAGTGGAGCCTAGTGTGTACCCCTCCCCTAGCTCCCATTGTCTTTACCTAACACCTCCTTCTTCCCTTTTTTTTTTCTTCCTTTCCCCCACAATGAGAGTGGGCACGCTGAACGTTAGAGGCCTGAATTCCCCCACGAAGAGAAGTTTACTTCTTACATTTTTGAAAACCAAATGCCTCGATGTTATGTACATACAGGAGACCCATTGGACGGGGTCTCGGGCCGCCATGTTCCACCCCAGAGATTTCCCGGTTCGCTTGTCCTCAACGTTCCACAAAAAGGCCAGAGGAGTTACTGTCCTAATTGGTAGGCATGTCTCCTACGAGCCCATCTATCTTGAATCAGACCCCTCCGGCCGCTATATAATATGTGTCTGTCGTTTGGATAACAATCTGGTCACGCTAGTTGCTCTGTATTCCCCTAATGTCAACCAGACCCGCTTCCTCGGCAGCCTGCTGGGTAAGGTCGGCCGACTTAAACAGGGCCATGTTATTATAGGTGGTGACTGTAACCTAGTGTGGGACCCGCGCAGGGATAGAAAGTCACAAAGAATGGGTCCCCCACATCGAGGGGAGGAACATTACTCCCATCTCTTTAGAAATGTTGTTTCACAACACTCATACCATGACGTCTGGAGGGCCCTGCACCCTGATGTCGACGATTCTAGGCTCGATTACTTTTTTGTCACTCATGGACACTGCAGACGGTAGCGGCGGCCAGGATCGTACCTTGTGTATGGTCAGACCACGACGCAGTAGTTGTAGATATCACTTTCTCTCCCTCCGGGGAGGGTGGACACTCTTGGCGCCTACCAGAATACCTCCTCACGGACCCTCAGGTTCCACTCTGGATATGGGAAATAGAGGGGTTTCTTAGTATAAATGACACGGGATCTACATCTGCGCTGACTCTGTGAGCGACGCTTAAGCCCTACCTCTGCGGGCTCTTTATGCAAAAGTCCTCAGAGATTAGAAGACGCAAAGGGGCCAGCTTAGCCCAACTATATCACGATTACTCTATCTCCAGGACTCAGCTTAGAAGGGCTAGAACAGATTCCCTAGTCAGAAGAGTCCAGACTCTCAAAAAGCAGATCGAGACTTGTGAACTGGAGAGGGTTCAGAGGGGACTTTATCTTCTGAAACAGAGATACTCACCACAAAGGGGACAGGGCGGATAGGCTCCTGGCCCACAAAACTCCAACAAAGAACCTTACTGAATAAGATAGCTTATATCACAAGAGACAACAGGAAATTTTTATACTGCTAGCAATATAGGAGATGTTTTTGCGGACTACTACAGGGGTTTATATCAGATATCTGCTGACCCCTGTTCCCACTATGCGCCAGCACACGCTATCCCCGAGTTCCTTGACAAGCTCCAACTGCCACAGGTCCTGGATGATATGAGGGGATCTTCTCACTGCCCCCTATCACAGTGGAGGAGATTGAGAAGACGATTAAGAGCCTTAAGGCGCATAAATCCCCAGGGCCGGACGGCTTCGATGCCATGTTCTATACAAAATTTGTGGCCCAGCTATGTCCTCTTCTTACTCGTGTGTTTGGTGAGGCCATGGATGCTGGTAGCTTCCCCCAGGACTTCCTAGAGGCATCAATCATAACTATACCCAAACCTGGGAAGAACCCTGAGTTCTGTGAGAGCTACCCCCCAATATCTCTCATTAATGGAGATGTAAAATTATACGCAAAAATTCTAGCCTCAAGGCTAAATAAAATCCTTCCGGTTTTGATCCACCAGGATCAGGTGGGATTTACCCCGGGACGCCAAGGCTCAGACAACACCAGGCGTCTGTTGAATATCTTTTTCGAGACAGCCGCACTTAAAATCCCACTGGTTACCCTGTCATTAGATGCTGAGAAAGCATTTGACAGGGTCCGGTGGAAATACATGATCAAGGTCCTGCGCTCTTTTGGATTTCCTCCCGCTTTTATCATGGCGGTAATGGCCCTATATTCGGGCCCATCCGCTAGAGTGAGAGGATTGGGGTTTGTATCTAGAGCTTTTGAGATCAAGAACGGCACGAGACAGGGGTGTCCCCTGTCGCCACTCCTTTTTGCTCTAATGATGGAACCGCTAGCGACAAGACTCCGGGCGACCCCCTCTATCCAACCCTTAGTGTTGCATGATATTCCGCAAGTCCTAGCGCTATTTGCAGATGATTTGACGATATTTCTAGCGAACCCGGAAGAGTCGCTTCCTGAACTGTTCAGGATCTTGACTGAGTTTGCCAATCTAACATACTACAAACTCAATTATACTAAGACTGAGGCCTACGTTATTGGCCTACCCGAAACCACTCTGGAGACTCTGAGAGGATCTTATCCATTTAATGGTCAACTGAAGGACTGAACACCTGGGGGTGATGCTCTCCCCATGATCCTAAGAGAATAGTGACCGCAAATTACGGGTCTCTGCTCAAGGAGTTCCAACAGACGGTCTCTAGTTGGAAGGTCCCGGAGGTCTTTTGGACGGGTAGGGTCGCGGCTGTGAAGATGCTCCTACTCCCAAAGCTGATCTATTTCTTCCAGTGCCTCCTGTTTCCTGTCCCGGCATATCTCCTCAACCACTTTCAATCTATCTTTACGAAATACGTATGGAAGGGGCGCCACGTGCGGCTACCCCTGACCCAACTACAAAAACCAAAAAGATACGGAGGCATGTCGATGCCAAACAATCACATTATACTATAAGGCCATATTGCTGCTTGGGGGGTGAAAGACTGCTCTGCAGGGTGGTACCAAATAGATCAGGGCTCGCTGCCCGCTGGAGTCGAATTGGCTGACCTTATATGGATCCCTGATCATGCAGAGGTGCTGAGCGGACTACATTGCCGCACAATCAAGACCTGCCTGAAGCTCTGGAGAGAGCTACGCCCCTCATCGACTCGGTAGCCCCGCACCCCCTCCCCTATACATTCTATCAAGGCTTTACTACATTGCCTTCCTGAATCCCACCCCAGGAAGTGGGAAGCCTTAGAGATCAAACTACTCTCAGACCTATATAGAGGAGACGCCCTGGCTATCCCGCCCCAAACTTATCCGACGGACAATTTTCCTAGAGAGTTGCAATTCGAATACCTTCGCCTGGTCTCGCTCCTTCTATCCTGGGGATTCCAGAAAGCTATCGTGAGAGTTCTCACCAAATGAGAGAGGAGATGGTTGGCGGGTAGACCTCTACGAGGCTCCCTGTCGTTCTACTACAGAATTCTTCTTAACTCCCCTCACTTCATAAAAACTCGGTCCACAGAGGACTGGGAGAGAGACTTAGGGGCAGTGGCATCAGATGGTAAATGGCAGCATGCTCTCCAGGATGTCAGCGCAGCGGTGCATTGTTCCAACCTGTTTGAATTATATCTTAAAATCCTACTTCAATGGCATTGGGTCCTGACCAGGTTTGCATAGAATATATCCCTCCCGGTCGGCATACTGTTGGAGAGGCTGCGCCCAGCGGGGTACCCACCTCCACATCTGGTGGGAATGCCCCCAAATTGAAGCACTTTTGGACCCAGGGGTGGCGAGGCCTGCTCCAGAAGTTGGGTCTCATCGACGATTTTACAGGAGATATGGCGCTTTTTCATCTTGGACTGCAGGGCCTCAGAAAATCATCCCGTCTACTAGGTGTTATTATCCTCTTGGCGGCAAAACTCGCTATAGCTAGACAGTGTATGAAACAAGCCCCTGTTACGCTTACCCCAGTCCTTGAGTCTTTGGATTACATCCAAAACATGGAAGAATACGCGCTAAGGGTCGAAGGCCGCTATGAGTTCTATTGTTCTATATGGTTGACATGGGAGGAGTTTAGGAGACCTGGCGATGCCGGCGTTTCGATGGGCGACTGGATAGATGTGCAGCTCTAGAGACTGGGCTGGGGCCCTGGTGGCCCAATCACTCCTCCGGCCTTCAGTGGCCCTCTCCCCCCCCCTTTTTTTTTTTTCTCTATTCCCTTCCCCATTCACTCTCTCCCTATCCTACTCTTCCCCTGTCCCCCCACCTCCTGGCAATAGTTCTCCAGGTTACTCCCATTCCCCATAACCATGTATTGCCCTCCAGTTGTGTTACAAACTGCTATGTGTAACTGGCCCTTTAAATGGAAAATTGCCCTGCTTCCCTGGATTTTGGAGAAGCCTATTTGCCAGCCTCCTTCCTCATGACTATGGCCCCTGGAAGATTGTGCCCCTGAGAACATATTAACTTTTATTGGGTGTGTATGGCCCTTTAAGAACCATCTGGGGACATATTGTGACTTTGATGAACAATGCCCCTTTAAGACTATGTCCCCAGACCTGTGAAATGACTTGTCCCTGGCTTTCTCCCACTTGGTTCAGTTTCATTGTGTGCCATTAAGAGTTAATTTTGTTCAATTCTAAATACAAGTTTGCTGGGATCAGCTCTAATTAGGTTTAGTGACTTTCCCATTGTCTAATCAGACTAGTATTGATAAGGTGGACTGCATTGTTTTCTTGTGTGTAATGTTATCTGCTGTTGTGCTGTCAAAGTGAGTGTCCTCTCTATCTAATATCAAATCTGTGATGGGGGATTTTATGCCTCCCCCTGAGAGTGTCCTGTTTGCATGTAACCTCAATAAAAAGCAGGCTGTGTGCTCCAGTACATCAGACCTATGTTGACCCTCTAACTTGAAGCTTTGACTCATGTTTGTAGGATACAGCTATAATCACTACAGGGATTGCTATGCTCTTCATACTCCCTTAGCTACAGGGATTGCTACAGAAGGAAGAGGTTCACCATACTGGAGCCTGGTCATAGGTCCAGGGCGCAGAGCAGACGGGAGATACCAGCCCAGCAGCGGTGGTTCATAGAGTCTGCATTACTTATGGGTGGCTATGCAGCAGTTATAGAGTCTACGGTGCTGCTGCTCCTTTGGTGAGCACTAGGAGCATCCTCTTTCCTACGGTCCAACTTCCAGCCAGCCTGGAGGCAACCGTAACATTTGGCGGCAGCGGTGGGGAGTTGGCGTCCTAGCGCAAGGAGCTGCATCACAACAGCACTGGTATCGTAAGGAGAGTAATTGAGGGCATCGCTAGCCACTGCGCAGCGTCCCTACCTACTTGCAGCATGAGCTGACAAGATACTGGTCAGAAACCATGTGAAGAAGCCTCCTCAAACCGGAATCCGTCGCATAATGAGGGGCGCGGGATTTCGTTCCAGAGGTAAAGAGGTGGCTAGTCCAATATTGGTCCAGACCCTGCGCAGGATGGTAGTCAGTCGCATCATCCGGGAATTGGATACGGAGAACAAAGCGGCATGAGCCCTTTGAGCGCCAACTGTGGAGGTTTGAGGGTAATGGACACCTGGTCTCTCTCCCCAGCCGCAGCATGTTCCACAGGGAGAGGAGAGCAGCGACCTCCCTCCCCAGCGCAGTATACTGTGCAGAGGGAAGAGACAACCGGCTCTCCTTCCCCAACCCCAACCAGAGATACCAGAGGCAGCAGGGCCTCATAGACTGGTCCTGGGAGGACCCCCAGCAGGCAGGTGGAGATGGGACCGCAGTCTCTCTACCGGCCCTACAGGGATGCTGGGCAGGCGGCCCAGATCCCCAGCGACAGACCCAGCTACAGGGAGGGGAGAGCATCGACCTCCCTCCCCAGCCGGAGTGTGCCTTCCAGGGAGAGGAGACAACCGGTCTCTCTCCCCAGCCGCAGCATGTTCCACAGGAAGAGGAGAGCATCGACCTCCCTTCCCAACGGCCGCCGGAGTATCAGGAGGAGGAGGTAAGCCAATCTCCCCCTCCCCAGCTAACTCCTAACTGGGGCCCAGGGTTAACAGTGGAGATGTTAACCCCCACTGACCCCCACGTTCCCTTTGCCACCGGGCAGGACTATGCCCCAATTCCCCCAGCAGAAGAGCTGGCATCAGGACAGAGCGCTGCTGGCCTCTGCCCTACAGACCCCTTTGTTACAGGACTGGCCTGCAAACCCCTCACCCCAGCAGAAGCGCTGGCACCAGGGCAGAGTGCCGCTGGCCTCTGCCCCCCAAGTACCATCATGCTATTTGCCCAGCTGCGCCAGGAAGGCAGAGGATGCTACACTTTCATCCTATAACCTGGAACCTACAGGCCAGTACTACGTATTGTGGGGGGGCTACTTTGCTGCTAACAATTATTTGTGGGTGGGTTGCGAGACTAACTTAGGCACTGACCGGCAGAAGGTCAGGTGCCTGGTTAGTCTCCCTCCAAAAGGGGAGATATGTTACAAACTGCTATGTGTAACTGGCCCTTTAAATGGAAAATTGCCCTGCTTCCCTGGATTTTGGAGAAGCCTATTTGCCAGCCTCCTTCCTCATGACTATGGCCCCTGGAAGATTGTGCCCCTGAGAACATATTAACTGTTATTGGGTGTGTATGGCCCTTTAAGAACCCATCTGGGGACATATTGTGACTTTGATGAACAATGCCCCTTTAAGACTATGTCCCCAGACCTGTGAATGACTTGTCCCTGGCTTTCTCCCACTTGGTTCAGTTTCATTGTGTGCCATTAAGAGTTAATTTTGTTCAATTCTAAATACAAGTTTGCTGGGATCAGCTCTAATTAGGTTTAGTGACTTTCCCATTGTCTAATCAGACTAGTATTGATAAGGTGGACTGCATTGTTTTCTTGTGTGTAATGTTATCTTCTGTTGTGGCCTGTCAAAGGGAGTGTCTCTCTATCTAATATCAAATGTGTGATGGGGGATTTTATGCCTCCCCCTGAGAGTGTCCTGTTTGCATGTAACCTCAATAAAAGCAGGCTGTGTGCTCCAGTACATCAGACCTATGTTGACCCTCTAACTTGAAGCTTTGACTCATGTTTGTAGGATACAGCTTATAATCACTACAGGGATTGCTATGCTCTTCATACTCCCTTAGCTACAGGGATTGCTACAGAAGGAAGAGGTTCACCTACTGGAGCCTGGTCATAGGTCCAGGGCGCAGAGCAGACGGGAGATACCAGCCCAGCAGCGGTGGTTCATAGAGTCTGCATTACTTATGGTGGCTATGCAGCAGTTATAGAGTCTACGGTGCTGCTGCTCCTTTGGTGAGCGCTAGGAGCATCCTTTCTACGTCCCACATTCCAGCCAGCCTGGAGGCAACCGTAACATTTGGCGGCAGCGGTGGGATTGGCGTCCTAGCGCAAGGAGCGCACCACAACAGCACTGGTATCGTAGGAGAGTAATTGAGGGCAACGCTAGCCACTGCGCAGCGTCCCTACCTACAGCAGCATGGAGCTGACAAGATACTGGTCAGAACCATGTGAAGAGCACCTCAACCGGATCCGTCGCTATGAGGGCGCGGATTTCGTTCCAGAGGTAAAGAGGTGGCTAGTCCAATATGGTCCCAGACCCTGCGCAGGAGGTAGTCAGTCGCATCATCCGGGAATTGGATATGGAGAACAAAGCGGCATGAGCCTTTGAGCGCCAACTGTGGAGTTTGAGGGTATGGACACCTGGTCTCTCTCCCCAGCCGCAGCATGTTCCACAGGGAGAGGAGAGCAGCGACCTCCCTCCCCAGCGGCAGTATACTGTGCAGAGGGAAGAGACAACCGGTCTCCTTCCCCAACCCCAACCAGTCTATGAGGCCTGCTGCCTCTGGTATCTCTGGTTGGGGTTGGGGAAGGAGACCGGTTGTCTCTTCCCTCTGCACAGCAGGCAGGTGGAGATGGGACCGCAGTCTCTCTACCGGCCCTACAGGGATGCTGGGCAGGCGGCCCAGATCCCCAGCGACAGACCCAGCTACAGGGAGGGGAGAGCATCGACCTCCCTCCCCAGCCGGAGTGTGCCTTCCAGGGAGAGGAGACAACTGGTCTCTCTCCCAAGCCGCAGCATGTTCCACAGGAAGAGGAGAGCATCGACCTCCCTTCCCAACGGCCGCCGGAGTATCAGGAGGAGGAGGTAAGCCAATCTCCCCCTCCCCAGCTATAACTCCTAACTTGGGCCCAGGGTTAACAGTGGAGATGTTAACCCCCACTGACCCCCACGTTCCCTTTGCCACCGGGCAGGACTATGCCCCAATTCCCCCCAGCAGAAGAGCTGGCATCAGGACAGAGCGCTGCTGGCCTCTGCCCTACAGACCCCCTTGTTACAGGACTGGCCTGCAAACCCCTCACCCCAGCAGAAGCGCTGGCACCAGGGCAGAGTGCCGCTGGCCTCTGCCCCCCAAGTACCATCAGCTATTTGCCCAGCTGCACAGGAAGGCAGAGGATGCTACACTTTCATCCTATAACCTGGAACCTACAGGCCAGTACTACGTATTGTGGGGGGGGCTACTTTGCTGCTAACAATTATTTGTGGGTGGGTTGCGAGACTAACTTAGGCACTGACGCGTCAGAAGGTCAGGTGCCTGGTTAGTCTCCCTCCAAAAGGGGAGATATGTTACAAACTGCTATGTGTAACTGGCCCTTTAAATGGAAAATTGCCTGCTTCCCTGGATTTTGGACGAAGCCTATTTGCCAGCCTCCTTCCTCATGACTATGGCCCCCTGGAAGATTGTGCCCCTGAGAACATATTAACTTTTATTGGGTGTGTATGGCCCTTTAAGAACATCTGGGGACATATTGTGACTTTGATGAACAATGCCCCTTTAAGACTATGTCCCCAGACCTGTGAAATGACTTGTCCCTGGCTTTCTCCCACTTGGTTCGGTTTCATTGTGTGCCATTAAGAGTTAATTTTGTTCAATTCTAAATACAAGTTTGCTGGGATCAGCTCTAATTAGGTTTAGTGACTTTCCCATTGTCCTAATCAGACTAGTATTGATAAGGTGGACTGCATTGTTTTCTTGTGTTTAATGTTATCTGCTGTTGTGGCCTGTCAAAGGGAGTGTCTCTCTATCTAATATCAAATGTGTGATGGGGGATTTTATGCCTCCCCCTGAGAGTGTCCTGTTTGCATGTAACCTCAATAAAAAAGCAGGCTGTGTGCTCCAGTACATCAGACCTATGTTGACCCTCTAACTTGAAGCTTTGACTCATGTTTGTAGGATACAGCTTATAATCACTACAGGGATTGCTATGCTCTTCATACTCCCTTAGCTACAGGGATTGCTACAGAAGGAAGAGGGTTCACCTACTGGAGCCTGGTCATAGTCCAGGGCGCAGAGCAGACGGGAGATACCAGCCCAGCAGCGGTGGTTCATAGAGTCTGCATTACTTATGGTGGCTATGCAGCAGTTATAGAGTCTACGGTGCTGCTGCTCCTTTGGTGAGCGCTAGGAGCATCCTTTCCTACGGTCCAACTTCCAGCCAGCCTGGAGGCAACCGTAACATTTGGCGGGCAGCGGTGGGATTGGCGTCCTAGCGCAAGGAGCAGCACCACAACAGCACTGGTATCGTAGGAGAGTAATTGAGGGCAACGCTAGCCACTGCGCAGCGTCCCTACCTACAGCAGCATGGAGCTGACAAGATACTGGTCAGAACCATGTGAAGAGCACCTCAACCGGATCCGTCGCTATGAGGGCGCGGATTTCGTTCCAGAGGTAAAGAGGTGGCTAGTCCAATATGGTCCAGACCCTGCGCAGGAGGTAGTCAGTCGCATCATCCGGGAATTGGATACGGAGAACAAAGCGGCATGAGCCTTTGAGCGCCAACTGTGGAGTTTGAGGGTATGGACACCTGGTCTCTCTCCCCCAGCCGCAGCATGTTCCACAGGGAGAGGAGAGCAGCGACCCTCCCTCCCCAGCGGCAGTATACTGTGCCAGAGGGAAGAGACAACCGGTCTCCTTCCCCAACCCCAACCAGAGATACCAGAGGCAGCAGGCCTCATAGACTGGTCCTGGGAGGACCCCAGCAGGCAGGTGGAGATGGGACCGCAGTCTCTCTACCGGCCCTACAGGGATGCTGGGCAGGGCGGCCCAGATCCCCAGCGACAGACCCAGCTACAGGGAGGGGAGAGCATCGACCTCCCTCCCCAGCCGGGAGTGTGCCTTCCAGGGAGAGGAGACAACCGGTCTCTCTCCCCCTGCCGCAGCATGTTCCACAGGAAGAGGAGAGCATCTACCTCCCTTCCCAACGGCCGCCGGAGTATCAGGAGGAGGAGGGTAAGCCAATCTCCCCCTCCCCAGCTAACTCCTAACTTGGGCCCAGGGTTAACAGTGGAGATGTTAACCCCCACTGACCCCCACGTTCCCTTTGCCACCGGGCAGGACTATGCCCCAATTCCCCCAGCAGAAGAGCTGGCATCAGGACAGAGCGCTGCTGGCCTCTGCCCTACAGACCCCCTTGTTACAGGACTGGCCTGCAAACCCCTCACCCCAGCAGAAGCGCTGGCACCAGGTCAGAGTGCCGCTGGCCTCTGCCCCCCAAGTACCATCAGCTATTTGCCCAGCTGCGCCAGGAAAGGCAGAGGATGCTACACTTTCATCCTATAACCTGGAACCTACAGGCCAGTACTACGTATTGTGGGGGGGCTACTTTGCTGCTAACAATTATTTGTGGGTGGGTTGCGAGACTAATTAGGCACTGACCGGCAGAAGGTCAGGTGCCTGGTTAGTCTCCCTCCAAAAGGGGAGATATGTTACAACACTGCTATGTGTAACTGGCCCTTTAAATGGAAAATTGCCCTGCTTCCCTGGATTTTGGAGAAGCCTATTTGCCAGCCTCCTTCTCATGACTATGGCCCCTGGAAGATTGTGCCCCTGAGAAACATATTAACTTTTATTGGGTGTGTATGGCCCTTTAAGAACCATCTGGGGACATATTGTGACTTTGATGAACAATGCCCTTTAAGACTATGTCCCCAGACCTGTGAAATGACTTGTCCCTGGCTTTCTCCCACTTGTTCAGTTTCATTGTGTGCCATTAAGAGTTAATTTTGTTCAATTCTAAATACAAGTTTGCTGGGATCAGCTCTAATTAGGTTTAGTGACTTTCCCATTGTCTAATCAGACTAGTATTGATAAGGTGGACTGCATTGTTTTCTTGTGTGTAATGTTATCTGCTGTTGTGGCCTGTCAAAGGGAGTGTCTCTCTATCTAATATCAAATGTGTGATGGGGGATTTTATGCCTCCCCCTGAGAGTGTCCTGTTTGCATGTAACCTTCAATAAAAAGCAGGCTGTGTGCTCCAGTACATCAGACCTATGTTGACCCTCTAACTTGAAGCTTTGACTCATGTTTGTAGGATACAGCTTATAATCACTACAGGGATTGCTATGCTCTTCATACTCCCTTAGCTACAGGGATTGCTACAGAAGGAAGAGGTTCACCTACTGGAGCCTGGTCATAGGTCCAGGGCGCAGAGCAGACGGGAGATACCAGCCCAGCAGCGGTGGTTCATAGAGTCTGCATTACTTATGGTGGCTATGCAGCAGTTATAGAGTCTACGGTGCTGCTGCTCCTTTGGTGAGCGCTAGGAGCATCCTTTCCTACGGTCCAACTTCCAGCCAGCCTGGAGGCAACCGTAACATTTGGCGGCAGCGGTGGGATTGGCGTCCTAGCGCAAGGAGCAGCACCACAACAGCACTGGTATCGTAGGAGAGTAATTGAGGGCAACGCTAGCCACTGCGCAGCGTCCCTACCTACAGCAGCATGGAGCTGACCAAGATACTGGTCAGAAACATGTGAAGAGCACCTCAACCGGATCCGTCGCTATGAGGGCGCGGATTTCGTTCCAGAGGTAAAGAGGTGGCTAGTCCAATATGGTCCAGACCCTGCGCAGGAGGTAGTCAGTCGCATCATCATCCGGGAATTGGATACGGAGAACAAAGCGGCATGAGCCTTTGAGCGCCAACTGTGGAGTTTGAGGGTATGGACACCTGGTCTCTCTCCCCAGCCGCAGCATGTTCCACAGGGAGAGGAGAGCAGCGACCTCCCTCCCCCAGCGGCAGTATACTGTGCAGAGGGAAGAGACAACCGGTCTCCTTCCCCAACCCCAACCAGAGATACCAGAGGCAGCAGGCCTCATAGACTGGTCCTGGGAGGACCCCCAGCAGGCAGGTGGAGATGGGACCCGCAGTCTCTCTACCGGCCCTACAGGGATGCTGGGCAGGCGGCCCAGATCCCCAGCGACAGACCCAGCTACAAGGGAGGGGAGAGCATCGACCATCCCTCCCCCAGCCGGAGTGTGCCTTCCAGGGAGAGGAGACAACCGGTCTCTCTCCCCCCAGCCGCAGCATGTTCCACAGGAAGAGGAGAGCATCGACCTCCCTTCCCCAACGGCCGCCGGAGTATCAGGAGGAGGAGGTAAGCCAATCTCCCCCTCCCCAGCTAACTCCTAACTTGGGCCCAGGGTTAACAGTGGAGATGTTAACCCCCACTGACCCCCCACGTTCCCTTTGCCACCGGGCAGGACTATGCCCCAATTCCCCCAGCAGAAGAGCTGGCATCAGGACAGAGCGCTGCTGGCCTCTGCCCTACAGACCCCCTTGTTACAGGACTGGCCTGCAAACCCCTCACCCCAAGCAGAAGCGCTGGCACCAGGTCAGAGTGCCGCTGGCCTCTGCCCCCCAAGTACCATCAGCTATTTGCCCAGCTGCGCCAGGAAGGCAGAGGATGCTACACTTTCATCCTATAACCTGGAACCTACAGGCCAGTACTACGTATTGTGGGGGGGGCTACTTTGCTGCTAACAATTATTTGTGGGTGGGTTGCGAGACTAACTTAGGCACTGACCGGCAGAAGGTCAGGTGCCTGGTTAGTATCCCTCCAAAAGGGGAGATATGTTACAAACTGCTATGTGTAACTGGCCCTTTAAATGGAAAATTGCCCTGCTTCCCTGGATTTTGGAGAAGCCTATTTGCCAGCCTCCTTCCTCATGACTATGGCCCCTGGAAGATTGTGCCCCTGAGAACATATTAACTTTTATTGGGTGTGTATGGCCCTTTAAGAACCATCTGGGGACATATTGTGACTTTGATGAACAATGCCCCTTTAAGACTATGTCCCCAGACCTGTGAAATGACTTGTCCCTGGCTTTTCTTCCCACTTGGTTCAGTTTCATTGTGTGCCATTAAGAGTTAATTTGTTCAATTCTAAATACAAGTTTGCTGGGATCAGCTCTAATTAGGTTTAGTGACTTTCCCATTGTCTAATCAGACTAGTATTGATAAGGTGGACTGCATTGTTTTCTTGTGTGTAATGTTATCTGCTGTTGTGGCCTGTCAAAGGGAGTGTCTCTCTATCTATATCAAATGTGTGATGGGGGATTTTATGCCTCCCCCTGAGAGTGTCCTGTTTGCATGTAACCTCAATAAAAAGCAGGCTGTGTGCTCCAGTACATCAGACCTATGTTGACCCTCTAACTTGAAGCTTTGACTCATGTTTGTAGGATACAGCTTATAATCACTACAGGGATTGCTATGCTCTTCATACTCCCTTAGCTACAGGGATTGCTACAGAAGGAAGAGGTTCACCTACTGGAGGCCTGGTCATAGGTCCAGGGCGCAGAGCAGACGGGAGATACCAGCCCAGCAGCGGTGGTTCATAGAGTCTGCATTACTTATGGTGGCTATGCAGCAGTTATAGAGTCTACGGTGCTGCTGCTCCTTTGGTGAGCGCTAGGAGCATCCTTTCCTACGGTCCAACTTCCAGCCAGCCTGGAGGCAACCGTAACATTTGGCGGCAGCGGTGGGATTGGCGTCCTAGCGCAAGGAGCAGCACCACAACAGCACTGGTATCGTAGGAGAGTAATTGAGGGCAACGCTAGCCACTGCGCAGCGTCCCTACCTACAGCAGCATGGAGCTGACAAGATACTGGTCAGAACCATGTGAAGAGCACCTCAACCGGATCCGTCGCTATGAGGGCGCGGATTTCGTTCCAGAGGTAAAGAGGTGGCTAGTCCAATATGGTCCAGACCCTGCGCAGGAGGTAGTCAGTCGCATCATCCGGGAATTGGATACGGAGAACAAAGCGGCACGAGCCTTTTGAGCGCCAACTGTGGAGTTTGAGGGTATGGACACCTGGTCTCTCTCCCCAGCCGCAGCATGTTCCACAGGGAGAGGAGAGCAGCGACCTCCCCTCCCCAGCGGGCAGTATACTGTGCAGAGGGAAGAGACAACCGGTCTCCTTCCCCAACCCCAACCAGAGATACCAGAGGCAGCAGGCCTCATAGACTGGTCCTGGGAGGACCCCCAGCAGGCAGGTGGAGATGGGACCGCAGTCTCTCTACCGGCCCTACAGGGATGCTGGGCAGGCGGCCCAGATCCCCAGCGACAGACCCAGCTACAGGGAGGGGAGAGCATCGACCTCCCTCCCCAGCCGGAGTGTGCCTTCCAGGGAGAGGAGACAACCGGTCTCTCTCCCCAGCCGCAGCATGTTCCACAGGAAGAGGAGAGCATCTACCTCCCTTCCCAACGGCCGCCGGAGTATCAGGAGGAGGAGGTAAGCCAATCTCCCCCTCCCCAGCTAACTCCTAACTTGGGCCCAGGGTTAACAGTGGAGATGTTAACCCCCACTGACCCCCACGTTCCCTTTGCCACCGGGCAGGACTATTGCCCCAATTCCCCCCAGCAGAAGAGCTGGCATCAGGACAGAGCGCTGCTGGCCTCTGCCCTACAGACCCCCTTGTTACAGGACTGGCCTGCAAACCCCTCACCCCAGCAGAAGCGCTGGCACCAAGGTCAGAGTGCCGCTGGCCTCTGCCCCCCAAGTACCATCAGCTATTTGCCCAGCTGCGCCAGGAAGGCAAGAGGATGCTACAACTTTCATCCTATAACCTGGAACCTACAGGCCAGTACTACGTATTGTGGGGGGGCTACTTTGCTGCTAACAATTATTTGTGGGTGGGTTGCGAGACTAACTTAGGCACTGACCGGCAGAAGGTCAGGTGCCTGGTTAGTCTCCCTCCAAAAGGGGAGATATGTTACAAACTGCTATGTGTAACTGGCCCTTTAAATGGAAAATTGCCCTGCTTCCCTGGATTTTGGAGAAGCCTATTTGCCAGCCTCCTTCCTCAGACTATGGCCCCTGGAAGATTGTGCCCCTGAGAACATATTAACTTTTATTGGGTGTGTATGGCCCTTTAAGAACCATCTGGGGACATATTGTGACTTTGATGAACAATGCCCCTTTAAGGACTATGTCCCCAGACCTGTGAAATGACTTGTCCCTGGCTTTCTCCCACTTGGTTCAGTTTCATTGTGTGCCATTAAGAGTTAATTTTGTTCAATTCTAAATACAAGTTTGCTGGGATCAGCTCTAATTAGGTTTAGTGACTTTCCCATTGTCTAATCAGACTAGTATTGATAAGGTGGACTGCATTGTTTCTTGTGTGTAATGTTATCTGCTGTTGTGGCCTGTCAAAGGGAGTGTCTCTCTATCTAATATCAAATGTGTGATGGGGGATTTTATGCCTCCCCCTGAGAGTGTCCTGTTTGCATGTAACCTCAATAAAAAGCAGGCTGTGTGCTCCAGTACATCAGACCTATGTTGACCCTCTAACTTGAAGCTTTGACTCATGTTTGTAGGATACAGCTTATAATCACTACAGGGATTGCTATGCTCTTCATACTCCCTTAGCTACAGGGATTGCTACAGAAGGAAGAGGTTCACCTACTGGAGCCTGGTCATAGGTCCAGGGCGCAGAGCAGACGGGAGATACCAGCCCAGCAGCGGTGGTTCATAGAGTCTTGCATTACTTATGGTGGCTATGCAGCAGTTATAGAGTCTACGGTGCTGCTGCTCCTTTGGTGAGCGCTAGGAGCATCCTTTCCTACGGTCCAACTTCCAGCCAGCCTGGAGGCAACCGTAACATTTGGGCGGCAGCGGGTGGGATTGGCGTCCTAGCGCAAGGAGCAGCACCACAACAGCACTGGTATCGTAGGAGAGTAATTGAGGGCAACGCTAGCCACTGCGCAGCGTCCCTACCTACAGCAGCATGGAGCTGACAAGATACTGGTCAGAACCATGTGAAGAGCACCTCAACCGGATCCGTCGCTATGAGGGTGCGGATTTCGTTCCAGAGGTAAAGAGGTGGCTAGTCCAATATGGTCCAGACCCTGCGCAGGAGGTAGTCAGTCGCATCATCCGGGAATTGGATACGGAGAACAAAGCGGCATGAGCCTTTGAGCGCCAACTGTGGAGTTTGAGGGTATGGACACCTGGTCTCTCTCCCCAGCCGCAGCATGTTCCACAGGGAGAGGAGAGCAGCGACCTCCCTCCCCAGCGGCAGTATACTGTGCAGAGGGAAGAGACAACCGGTCTCCTTCCCCAACCCCAACCAGAGATACCAGAGGCAGCAGGCCTCATAGACTGGTCCTGGGAGGACCCCCAGCAGGCAGGTGGAGATGGGACCACAGTCTCTCTACCGGCCCTACAGGGATGCTGGGCAGATGGCCCAGATCCCCAGCGACAGACCCCAGCTACAGGGAGGGGAGAGCATCGACCTCCCTCCCCAGCCGGAGTGTGCCTTCCAGGGAGAGGAGACAACCGGTCTCTCTCTCCCCAGCCGCAGCATGTTCCACAGGAAGAGGAGAGCATCGACCTCCCTTCCCAACGGCCGCCGGAGTATCAGGAGGAGGAGGTAAGCCAATCTCCCCCTCCCCAGCTAACTCCTAACTTGGGCCCAGGGTTAACAGTGGAGATGTTAACCCCCACTGACCCCCACGTTCCCTTTGCCACCGGGCAGGACTATGCCCCAATTCCCCCAGCAGAAGAGCTGGCATCAGGACAGAGCGCTGCTGGCCTCTGCCCTACAGACCCCCCTTGTTACAGGACTGGCCTGCAAACCCCTCACCCCAGCAGAAGCGCTGGCACCAGGGCAGAGTGCCGCTGGCCTCTGCCCCCCAAGTACCATCAGCTATTTGCCCAGCTGCGCCAGGAAGGCAGAGGATGCTACACTTTCATCCTATAACCTGGAACCTACAGGCCAGTACTACGTATTGTGGGGGGGCTACTTTGCTGCTAACAATTATTTGTGGGTGGGTTGCGAGACTAACTTAGGCACTGACCGGCAGAAGGTCAGGTGCCTGGTTAGTATCCCTCCAAAAGGGGAGATATGTTACAAACTGCTATGTGTAACTGGCCCTTTAAATGGAAAATTGCCCTGCTTCCCTGGATTTTGGAGAAGCCTATTTGCCAGCCTCCTTCCTCATGACTATGGCCCCTGGAAGATTGTGCCCCTGAGAACATATTAACTTTTATTGGGTGTGTATGGCCCTTTAAGAACCATCTGGGGACATATTGTGACTTTGATGAACAATGCCCCTTTAAGACTATGTCCCCAGACCTGTGAAATGACTTGTCCCTGGCTTTCTCCCACTTGGTTCAGTTTCATTGTGTGCCATTAAGAGTTAATTTTGTTCAATTCTAAATACAAGTTTGCTGGGATCAGCTCTAATTAGGTTTAGTGACTTTCCCATTGTCTAATCAGACTAGTATTGATAAGGTGGACTGCATTGTTTTCTTGTGTGTAATGTTATCTGCTGTTGTGGCCTGTCAAAGGGAGTGTCTCTCTATCTAATATCAAATGTGTGATGGGGGATTTTATGCCTCCCCCTGAGAGTGTCCTGTTTGCATGTAACCTCAATAAAAAGCAGGCTGTGTGCTCCAGTACATCAGACCTATGTTGACCCTCTAACTTGAAGCTTTGACTCATGTTTGTAGGATACAGCTTATAATCACTACAGGGATTGCTATGCTCTTCATACTCCCTTAGCTACAGGGATTGCTACAGAAGGAAGAGGTTCACCTACTGGAGCCTGGTCATAGGTCCAGGGCGCAGAGCAGACGGGAGATACCAGCCCAGCAGCGGTGGTTCATAGAGTCTGCATTACTTATGGTGGGCTATGCAGCAGTTATAGAGTCTACGGTGCTGCTGCTCCTTTGGTGAGCGCTAGGAGCATCCTTTCCTACGGTCCAACTTCCAGCCAGCCTGGAGGCAACCGTAACATTTGGCGGCAGCGGTGGGATTGGCGTCCTAGCGCAAGGAGCAGCACCACAACAGCACTGGTATCGTAGGAGAGTAATTGAGGGCAACGCTAGCCACTGCGCAGCGTCCCTACCTACAGCAGCATGGAGCTGACAAGATACTGGTCAGAACCATGTGAAGAGCACCTCAACCGGATCCGTCGCTATGAGGGCGCGGATTTCGTTCCAGAGGTAAAGAGGTGGCTAGTCCAATATGGTCCAGACCCTGCGCAGGAGGTAGTCAGTCGCATCATGCGGGAATTGGATATGGAGAACAAAGCGGCATGAGCCTTTGAGCGCCAACTGTGGAGTTTGAGGGTATGGACACCTGGTCTCTCTCCCCAGCCGCAGCATGTTCCACAGGGAGAGGAGAGCAGCGACCTCCCTCCCCAGCGGCAGTATACTGTGCAGAGGGAAGAGACAACTGGTCTCCTTCCCCAACCCCAACCAGAGATACCAGAGGCAGCAGGCCTCATAGACTGGTCCTGGGAGGACCCCCAGCAGGCAGGTGGAGATGGGACCGCAGTCTCTCTACCGGCCCTACAGGGATGCTGGGCAGGCGGCCCAGATCCCCAGCGACAGACCCAGCTACAGGGAGGGGAGAGCATCGACCTCCCTCCCCAGCCGGAGTGTGCCTTCCAGGGAGAGGAGACAACCGGTCTCTCTCCCCAGCCCACAGCATGTTCCACAGGAAGAGGAGAGCATCGACCTCCCTTCCCAACGGCCCGCCGGAGTATCAGGAGGAGGAGGTAAGCCAATCTCCCCCTCCCCAGCTAACTCCTAACTTGGGCCCAGGGTTAACAGTGGAGATGTTAACCCCCACTGACCCCCACGTTCCCTTTGCCACCGGGCAGGACTATGCCCCAATTCCCCCAGCAGAAGAGCTGGCATCAGGACAGAGCGCTGCTGGCCTCTGCCCTACAGACCCCCTTGTTACAGGACTGGCCTGCAAACCCCTCACCCCAGCAGAAGCGCTGGCACCAGGGCAGAGTGCCGCTGGCCTCTGCCCCCAAGTACCATCAGCTATTTGCCCAGCTGCGCCAGGAAGGCAGAGGATGCTACACTTTCATCCTATAACCTGGAACCTACAGGCCAGTACTACGTATTGTGGGGGGCTACTTTGCTGCTAACAATTATTTGTGGGTGGGTTGCGAGACTAACTTAGGCACTGACCGGCAGAAGGTCAGGTGCCTGGTTAGTATCCCTCCAAAAGGGGAGATATGTTACAAACTGCTATGTGTAACTGGCCCTTTAAATGGAAAATTGCCCTGCTTCCCTGGATTTTGGAGAAGCCTATTTGCCAGCCTCCTTCCTCATGACTATGGCCCCTGGAAGATTGTGCCCCTGAGAACATATTAACTTTTATTGGGTGTGTATGGCCCTTTAAGAACCATCTGGGGACATATTGTGACTTTGATGAACAATGCCCCTTTAAGACTATGTCCCCAGACCTGTGAAATGACTTGTCCCTGGCTTTCTCCCACTTGGTTCAGTTTCATTGTGTGCCATTAAGAGTTAATTTTGTTCAATTCTAAATACAAGTTTGCTGGGATCAGCTCTAATTAGGTTTAGTGACTTTCCCATTGTCTAATCAGACTAGTTTTGATAAGGTGGACTGCATTGTTTTCTTGTGTGTAATGTTATCTGCTGTTGTGGCCTGTCAAAGGGAGTGTCTCTCTATCTAATATCAAATGTGTGATGGGGGATTTTATGCCTCCCCCTGAGAGTGTCCTGTTTGCATGTAACCTCAATAAAAAGCAGGCTGTGTGCTCCAGTACATCAGACCTATGTTGACCCTCTAACTTGAAGCTTTGACTCATGTTTGTAGGATACAGCTTATAATCACTACAGGGATTGCTATGCTCTTCATACTCCCTTAGCTACAGGGATTGCTACAGAAGGAAGAGGTTCACCTACTGGAGCCTGGTCATAGGTCCAGGGCGCAGAGCAGACGGGAGATACCAGCCCAGCAGCGGTGGTTCATAGAGTCTGCATTACTTATGGTGGCTATGCAGCAGTTATAGAGTCTATGGTGCTGCTGCTCCTTTGGTGAGCGCTAGGAGCATCCTTTCCTACGGTCCAACTTCCAGCCAGCCTGGAGGCAACCGTAACATTTGGCGGCAGCGGTGGGATTGGCGTCCTAGCGCAAGGAGCAGCACCACAACAGCACTGGTATCGTAGGAGAGTAATTGAGGGCAACGCTAGCCACTGCGCAGCGTCCCTACCTACAGCAGCATGGAGCTGACAAGATACTGGTCAGAACCATGTGAAGAGCACCTCAACCGGATCCGTCGCTATGAGGGCGCGGATTTCGTTCCAGAGGTAAAGAGGTGGCTAGTCCAATATGGTCCAGACCCTGCGCAGGAGGTAGTCAGTCGCATCATCCGGGAATTGGATACGGAGAACAAAGCGGCACGAGCCTTTGAGCGCCAACTGTGGAGTTTGAGGGTATGGACACCTGGTCTCTCTCCCCAGCCGCAGCATGTTCCACAGGGAGAGGAGAGCAGCGACCTCCCTCCCCAGCGGCAGTATACTGTGCAGAGGGAAGAGACAACCGGTCTCCTTCCCCAACCCCAACCAGAGATACCAGAGGCAGCAGGCCTCATAGACTGGTCCTGGGAGGACCCCCAGCAGGCAGGTGGAGATGGGACCGCAGTCTCTCTACCGGCCCTACAGGGATGCTGGGCAGGCGGCCCAGATCCCCAGCGACAGACCCAGCTACAGGGAGGGGAGAGCATCGACCTCCCTCCCCAGCCGGAGTGTGCCTTCCAGGGAGAGGAGACAACCGGTCTCTCTCCCCAGCCACAGCATGTTCCACAGGAAGAGGAGAGCATCGACCTCCCTTCCCAACGGCCGCCGGAGTATCAGGAGGAGGAGGTAAGCCAATCTCCCCCTCCCCAGCTAACTCCTAACTTGGGCCCAGGGTTAACAGTGGAGATGTTAACCCCCACTGACCCCCAACGTTCCCTTTGCCACCGGGCAGGACTATGCCCCAATTCCCCCAGCAGAAGAGCTGGCATCAGGACAGAGCGCTGCTGGCCTCTGCCCTACAGACCCCCTTGTTACAGGACTGGCCTGCAAACCCCTCACCCCAGCAGAAGCGCTGGCACCAGGGCAGAGTGCCGCTGGCCTCTGCCCCCCAAGTACCATCAGCTATTTGCCCAGCTGCGCCAGGAAGGCAGAGGATGCTACACTTTCATCCTATAACCAGGAACCTACAGGCCAGTACTACGTATTGTGGGGGGGCTACTTTGCTGCTAACAATTATTTGTGGGTGGGTTGCGACACTAACTTAGGCACTGACCGGCAGAAGGTCAGGTGCCTGGTTAGTCTCCCTCCAAAAGGGGAGATATGTTACAAACTGCTATGTGTAACTGGCCCTTTAAATGGAAAATTGCCCTGCTTCCCTGGATTTTGGAGAAGCCTATTTGCCAGCCTCCTTCCTCATGACTATGGCCCCTGGAAGATTGTGCCCCTGAGAACATATTAACTTTTATTGGGTGTGTATGGCCCTTTAAGAACCATCTGGGGACATATTGTGACTTTGATGAACAATGCCCCTTTAAGACTATGTCCCCAGACCTGTGAAATGACTTGTCCCTGGCTTTCTCCCACTTGGTTCAGTTTCATTGTGTGCCATTAAGAGTTAATTTTGTTCAATTCTAAATACAAGTTTGCTGGGATCAGCTCTAATTAGGTTTAGTGACTTTCCCATTGTCTAATCAGACTAGTATTGATAAGGTGGACTGCATTGTTTTCTTGTGTGTAATGTTATCTGCTGTTGTGGCCTGTCAAAGGGAGTGTCTCTCTATCTAATATCAAATGTGTGATGGGGGATTTTATGCCTCCCCCTGAGAGTGTCCTGTTTGCATGTAACCTCAATAAAAAGCAGGCTGTGTGCTCCAGTACATCAGACCTATGTTGACCCTCTAACTTGAAGCTTTGACTCATGTTTGTAGGATACAGCTTATAATCACTACAGGGATTGCTATGCTCTTCATACTCCCTTAGCTACAGGGATTGCTACAGAAGGAAGAGGTTCACCTACTGGAGCCTGGTCATAGGTCCAGGGCGCAGAGCAGACGGGAGATACCAGCCCAGCAGCGGTGGTTCATAGAGTCTGCATTACTTATGGTGGCTACGCAGCAGTTATAGAGTCTACGGTGCTGCTGCTCCTTTGGTGAGCGTTAGGAGCATCCTTTCCTATGGTCCAACTTCCAGCCAGCCTGGAGGCAACCGTAACAAGTTGATTCCCGCATAAGAATTTAATAATTCCCACAATGTTTGTCTTAAGATGATTGCAATTACCTAACACTTGGTTTCTGCCTTATATGATCCATATTGAGAATCCTTAACCCCGAGAGTTCTGTCTTCTGATGAGTACCAGTTTTCAGGTCCCATAAGTGGATCTATTTCACACTGTTGACGCTTGTATGTTTTGTTATTTAATTATAAGAAAAGGCATCACTAAGATCAATACCGTGCTCCCATTATTGTTCAGTGTATTTATGCTTGAAAGAAGGAATTGCTGTCATGTAATACTGTTTGAGATATTGTCCTTTATGCCGTGTTTGTACTGATTTGTTTCATTGCCTCAATAAAAAAATATTTTACAAAAAAAAAAAAAAAAAAACATACTACTACAGTTCCAAAGCAAACTAACAAAATATATATGGCAAAGTAAACCCCCCAGAGTGGCGCATAAAATACTCCAACTCCCTAAAATTTTGGTGGGGCATCTCGTCCCCCTCTGTACTTTGGTATTATGAGGGTGCGATGCTCACCCACATTGCACAATGGGGAGTCAAACTTTCCAAATGGAGATCAATTGAGCAGGCTTCCCTGCCTCATAGTGTCCATCTTCGCGATTTAATTTGGACCCCACCGCACTGTCGTAGATAATTAAATTTGATTAATCCTGTGGTTAGCGAATGCCTAGACATGTGGGACAAGCTTCAACATCATACCCATATAGCCCCGCACCCCTCTCCTATAACCTCTATGGCTGGCCTCCTTTCGGGATTACAGGATACTCACCCACATAAGTGGGCTCAACTTGGAGTCACACAGGTCTCGGACCTCTGATCCTCTTCCCCCCAGGGATCCTTCAAAACACTCACTCAGCTTGTCCCTTGGCTTACTACCCATTCATTCTTGCCTTTCGAATTCTATAGAATAAGAAGCTTCCTGTTTAGCTGTGGATTTAAGCCAGGCTTGGCTCGCCCGCTAACCCCCCTGGGAATCCGTGTGGGACAAGGGCGATCGACTCTGTAGACCACTATCCCTGCACTACATATTGCTCGCAGACTCTTCACTTTCTGAAACCCGGCCCACCTGCAGTGCTGGAAGTCCCTTGTGGACACCTCAGTATCCCCCCACACCTGGGAACGTACCCTAGAACTTACCCAGAAGGCTATTCACTGCATTACACTATATGAAACTTTTTATAAACTTCTTTCCCACTGCTATTACGTTCCCACTAGGTTGGCTAAGATGTTCCCGAGCACATTTCCTGACTGCTGGAGGAATTGTGGTCAGAATGGATAATGGACAATGCATATTGGGTGGGAGTGCCCTAAGATTCAGCCTTTATGGACCATAGGATATATATATATATATACTATGCAAAAGGATATTGTTTGAACTTGTTTGGGCCGACTGGAAAGACGTACACGACACAGACTGGAGACCTAATGTTATGGCTACCGACTGAGTTTAGTTGTGGAGAGAGTCTATGAGCCTGAAAGTCTAGGACTCAAAGATGAGTCTTCCCTTCCCTCCCCCCTTCTCCCCCTCCTCCTGAACCTTTGGTTTAAGTAAAGTTGTGGGCAGATTTGCCCTCTTTTTGCACTTTGTTAAAGTGTCCTTAACCCTAATGCTTTTTCCCAAAGAGATTGAATTGTATATATAGGGTCCGATAATTTATCGACTTATTCTGTAATTATATTTCATATATATTTGACGATGCTTTTGTCTTTATGTTCTGGTTTACTTCTTTGTAATTCATCTTTAATGGATAATAAAGGTTTTTAAAAAAAAAAAAAAAAAAGGAAACAGTGCCTGGCTTGAATCTGTAAGTACAGCGGAATCCAAAGTAAACAGCTTCACTGTGACAAGCAGGGAAAGGAACCTGTGATGCTTGATCCAAGGAGTTACTTAAAGTGTATAGCGATCTGCTACGAAGTAAGCTGGAAGACAGGAAATTGCTAGGAGAGCACAGGTTATGCTGATTGGTATCCTAGAGGATCAAATTACCCAGCAAACACTAAGCAGTTAATCAGGGTTAAATAGAGGAATATGGTCATGTGACGAGAGCTCTTAAAGGAGAAGTATGTAACAATAAGCAGAATAGAAACATGTTCCTTACGGGGAGCAGGCACTAGATTGACGGCGGGACACACACATAATGGCGGCAACTTGGCAGCAAAGCAAGCAGTCTAGCAGAGGCAAGCCAGTCAGTTCAGTTCAACCTCAAGAGAGTAGTACAGTCTCTGGAATCGATCATCACGATCATGTATGTACTAGTATTATTTTTTTAATAATTATTATTGTGAATGAATTTGAACATGAACAACAAGTCCAGTCAGTAGTAGTACTGTAAGGATTCTACAGATTGCTACCAATTCTCCACCTTGTTACTGCACCTTTAATTGAGAAGTCCTGCCTACCCTTTCTTTAAATCTCAGCCGCACTCTCAATCTGGTGCTTAGTATTGTATATTAGTAAGTCATAGCAACTGCTCTGCACTGAGCCTCACTTGTGGATTACGACACTCTAGTTAAAACTTTTCCCATTCTGCCAGAGTCTCCTAAAGGGAAGATATTTTCTACTCCTGCATAAAAAATTAATCTCACATCGAGATTTTCAGCCATTCCGAGCTTAACCTAGTCTAACAGTAACTCGCTACTTTATAGCCACAGTTAATCAGCAACTTCAAGCATGGTGATACAAAGCATTGTGACAGTTCCGTTAAGAGAGGATACAAAGTTATCACACTCACTGTGACATCACACAATCTCTGGTAATGGAACGAATGCAGGATCTCAGTTAAACAACCCTAAGCTCCTGAAGTTACGGCAGGTAACTCCACTTACTGTAATGTTTATGTAATGTTGTTAATTAATTATTATTATGTCATTGGTTGAAAAGCCAAAGGAAGCAAATTTCTGAGCTGTCTTTAAATATAAAGAGAAACTTCCATTACATACATGTACCTGAATGGGGGTGATTATATAAATTCTGTATTGCTAATTTATTTATTCGGATATTCAATCTATGCATACATTGTATTTTAACTTAAAGCTAAGAATATGAAGGGCATTGGGGATGAACTTTTATTCCCCCTTTTCTTGTAAATTGTAAATTATCTAGATTAGATTGACTCCTGTATATATGTTTTCACATTAATTGGGATTATATCAATCAATTTTTCTAGTTAAATGTAAGATTTATAATGATGTATTAGATTGGTAAGGCCTTTTTCAAATGATTGTGTCATTTTGCAAAGTATTTGAATGTATTCTAATGTTGCAATGGATGTTACAATCTTTATTATGTTAATGTAGGTAAATGGGTATTTCTTAGCATAAAATTTTGTGAGTTTTTTAGTCTTAAGTCTTTATATGGACAAATCAACGTTGTTAAATTATGTCCATGTATGCAATATAGAAATTTAGACTTTAAAGGGTAGTTTTTGTTCCGCCCCAGGTAAAAAAAGGGTGTAACTGATTTTAACCTGTTAACTGGCTTTAAGGTATACTTAAGGATCATCAGAGCAAGTGACTGCAGCTACGATTACGGCCTGTGGAGCCGAAACACGTCAGCAAGCAGTCCTTGGGGTGGAACAAACACCTCTCACTTGTCATGGGAAATAGTTTTGTCCATTTATGAACTTTAAAATTTTCTTCAAATAAATCTTTCTGGACATCCGACCGACTACCAGTGCATCCTTGATCCCTGTATGCCATTTAACTCCACTTGTTGCCAGTTAACCTCTCTTTACCGCTACATTGTAGTATGATTCACTTACCATCTCATATTCAACTATCCAATCGGCAAGTAAAGAAGTAAAGCTGGTGTCAGGAAGTGTATTCAGTTTATGAACTCTCAGTATAAGAGCAAACAAATTCAAATCCTTGAAGTAAATTCAATCCTACAGAAGGATCACAACTACTCCAATTTAAGCAGAACGCTACTTCCTGACATTTAGGGCACCATGTACTAAACGGCGGGCGGACAGCTTCTTAACTCGCAAAGCTGTCCGCCCGCCTCCGCTACACAGGGCAGCGGATCTGTTGATCCGCTTGCCCGTATGTATCATTACACACTCATTGGAGTGTGTAATGCCCGCCCCTTCAATCGCGCGACCAATCACGCGACTGAAGGGGCTGTCAATCACCGAGAGCGAGCGTGCTCTCAGTGATTTTGCTTCGCCACCTAAGAGGTGGCGTAGGGTGTAGGAAGCAGCGGTCTATGACCGCTGCTTCTTACATTGCGGGAAGCAGGCTGGCATATGCGAACCTGCCCCGCAAAGGCTCCAGAGCAGCTTTCGCTGCTTCGTACATGGAGCCCTTAACTGTGAATATTAAATATTGTCACAGTCTTCTCATTTACACTTGTATGCAAGCAAGTGTTTACTATCAACTATCACTAAATTATCAGGTAATCACTTCACCATAGTGTTAACCTTAACATCTGTGATACAATCATTTGCAGCTAAGATCCACAGCAGAATTATGAAGATCTTTACATATCTTTACAAGTACTGACCTCACCGGTACCACCAGCTCGAGTCGCCACTCAACCTCAATTATTACTCAATGATTTTTGCTTGACACATACATACTGTCTGTCAGACTCATGTGTGATTTTGAATAAAAAAATTAAAAGAAAAAAATGGATTTTCCAGATCTGTAAATGTTATCATCCAATGGACAATGACCTATTAGCTACTTCCAGTTAAAAAAAAAATGCTTTCTTTTGCAATTAACATTGATGATGAGAAAATGTTGACCTTACATTTAAACAGATTAGGATCATTTTTCATATCACTCAGTGATAAAATTAAAAAGTAATGTATTTTTTCTATATGTGTTTTAAATTACAGCAAAAATTGTTTTAATTTTCTCGTGCATTCTCAAAAATATATCCACTATTTCTCCTGTCCTGTGGAGGTACTAGGTAGAATTGCTAGCTAGCTAGATAGCTTTATACAGTCAGCCATAATCTGAGAAGCTGCTATGGCAAAGAAAAGAAAATATGGCAGACTGTTTTATATAGCATCTATCTAGAGAATTTAGCCCAACACCTGATTTTGCAAAAATGTTCCAAGTAAAAACACTCGGCTAGATTTAGAGTTCTGCGGCCAAAGGGGTGCGTTAGCTACGCGTGCTTTTTTCCCCCCACACCTTTTAAATACCGCTGGTATTTAGAGTTCACAGAAGAGCTGCGTTAGGCTCCAAAAAAGGGAGCGTAGAGCATATTTACCGCCACTTCAACTCTCGATACCAGCGGTGCTTAAGGACGCGGCCAGCTTAAAAAACGTGCTCGTGCACGATTCCCCCATAGGTTCCCCCATAGGAAACAATGGGACAGTTTGAGCTGAAAAAAAACCTAACACCTGCAAAAAAGCAGCGTTCAGCTCCTAAATCAGCCCCATTGTTTCCTATGGGGAAACACTTCCTAAGTCTGCACCTAACACCCTAACATATACCCCGAGTCTAAAGACCCCTAACCTTACACTTATTAACCCTGCCGCTGCCGATTGGCCGCCTCCGCCTCCGCTATCGCTGACCCCTGCATATTATTTTTTTACCCCTAATCTGCCGCTCCGTACACCGCCGCAACCTACATTATCCCTATGTACCCCTAATCTGCTGCCCCTAACACCACCGACCCCTATATTATATTTATTAACCCCTAATATGCCGCCCCTGCTATCGCTGACCCCTGCATATTATTATTAACCCCTAATCTGCTGCTCCGTACTCCTCCGATCTTCAGGGGATTAGTGTTAGGTTTATTTAAGGGGGGTTTGGGTTAGATTAGGGGTATGTGGGTGGTGGGTTGTAATGTTGGGGGGGGGGGTATTGTATGTTTTTTTTTACAGGCAAAAGAGCTGAATTCTTTGGGGCATGCCCCGCAAAGGGCCCTTTTCAGGGCTGGTAAGGTAAAAGAGCTTTTCTATTTTAATTTTAGAATAGGGTAGGGCGTTTTTTTTATTTTGGGGGTCTTTGTTATTTTATTAGGGGGCTTAGAGTAGGTGTAATTAGTTTAAAATTGTTGTAATATTTTTCTAATGTTTGTAAATATTTTATTATTTTTTTGTAACTTAGTTCTTTTTTATTTTTTGTACTTTAGTTAGTTTATTTCATTGTATTTATTTGTAGGTATTGTATTTAATTAATTGATTGATAGTGTAGTGTTAGTTTTAATTGTAGGTAATTGTAGGTATTTTATTTAATTAATTTATTGATAGTGTAGTGTTAGGTTTAATTGTAGGTAATTGTAGGTATTTTATTTAATTAATTTATTGATAGTGTAGTGTTAGGTTTAATTGTAACTTAGGTTAGGATTTATTTTACAGGTAATTTTGTAATTATTTCAACTAGGTAACTATTAAATAGTTATTAACTATTTAATAGCTATTGTACCTGGTTAAAATAATTACAAAGTTGCCTGTAAAATAAATATTAATCCTAAAATAGCTATAATATAATTATAATTTATATTGTAGCTATATTAGGATTTATTTTACAGGTAAGTATTTAGCTTTAAATAGGAATAATTTATTTAATAATAGTTAATTTATTTAATTCGATTTAAATTATATTTAAGTTAGGGGGGTGTTAGGGTTAGGGTTAGACTTAGCTTTAGGGGTTAATACATTTATTATAGTAGTGGTGTGGTCCGGTCAGTAGATTAGGGGTTAATAATTGTAGGTAGGTGGAGGCGACGTTGGGGCGGCAGATTAGGGGTTAATAAATATAATATAGGGGTCGGCTGTGTTAGGGGCAGCAGATTAGGGGTACATAGGGATAACGTAGGTGGCGGCGGTGTACAGAGCGGCAGATTAGGGGTTAAAAAATTTTAATAGAGTGGCGGCGATGTGGGGGGGGGGGGCCTCGGTTTAGGGATACATAGGTAGTTTATGGGTGTTAGTGTACTTTAGAGCACAGTAGTTAAGAGCTTTATAAACCGGCGTTAGCCCAGAAAGCTCTTAACTACTGACTTTTTTCTGCGGCTGGAGTTTTGTCGTTAGATTTCTAACGCTCACTTCAGCCATGACTCTAAATACCGGCGTTAGAAAGATCCCATTGAAAAGATAGGATACGCAAATGGCGTAAGGGGATCTGCGGTATGGAAAAGTCGCGGCTGCAAAGTGAACGTTAGACCCTTACCTACAATACTCTAAATACCAGCGGTAGCCCAACACCAGTGTTAGGAGCCTCTAACGCTGGTTTTGACGGCTAACGCCAAACTCTAAATGTAGCCGACTATGAATAAATATATCTCCACCATAATGAATATCTGCAATTCTGCATGAAGTGTGTGTGTTTTTTTTACTACTGAAAACAAAAAAAGCAGTTCATAAAGTAAGAAGGTTTGTGTTTGTAACAATGCAACAGTCAGACAGATCAGATGAGATCACCAGACAGTACTGGACAGTAATAATCCTGAAAGGGATTTAAGATTTTTTTTTTTTTTACTGCATATAAAGAACATTATCTCACAGAATATGAAGTATATATAGCATTATTGCATGATGCGTCATAAAGAACATTATCTCACAGAATATGAAGTATATACTGTATATAATATATATACTTCATATTCTGTGAGAAAATGTTCTTTATGATGCAAGAATGCTATGCTTTTAACTTAGAGCAGGCAGTAAAAAAAAATCCCTCCATTTTCTGTTAGATAATGTATTCTATGGGTGTGCCGCGGCAAAATTTAGGGCTGGTCTAAAAATTTTCCAGGGCTACTTTTCATTCCCAGTCCGGCCCTGCATAACTTGTCCGCCTACTCTGAGGCTGCGGACATCAATCCACCCGATCCTATACGATCGGGCTGATTGAAACCCCCCTGCTAGCGGCCGATTGGCCCCGAATCTGCAGGGGGTGGCATTGCACAAGCAGTTCACAAGAACTGCTTGTGCAATGATAAATGCCGACAGCATATGCTGTCAACATTTATCAATGTGCAGCGGACATGATACTCTGAATCGTATCATGTCCGTCCGCACTTTAATAAATCCCCCCTATTGACTTTTCAGAGAGTTCTAGCAGACACTGTGGGCCAGCAATGGGTATCTTGGGGCACCTTTGTTATGTGAGCAAGGTTAGGGTAGGTAGATTTGTTTATCACTGGAAGAGGTTGTGGATGCCATCCATCTATGAAGGCTGAAAAGCTTGAGATCAGAGGTCATACAGAGTTTTAGAACATACCTCTTACCCGGGCTATTGTGCAAGGGACAAGCATAAATGGATACTGAACCCAAATTTTTGCTTTCATGATTTAGATAGAGTATGCCATTCTAAACAACTTCCTAATTTACTCCCATTATCAATATTTCTTTGCATTTAGCCATGAATCAGCAAGCGCTACCCAGGTGCTGAACAAAAGATGGGCCGGCTCATAAGCTTACATTCCTGATTTTTCAAATAAAGATACCAAGAGAACTAAGAAAAATTGATAATAGGAATAAATTAGAAAGTTGCTTAAAATTGCATGCTCTCTCTGAATTATTAACTAAAAACATGGGTTCAGTATTCGTTTAATCTTTTATGAGTGATTTGGGCTCCCCTCATTCCTCCTTGAGTGCATTTTATTAATATTCAGCAAGATTACAAGTGTTGCGGTACAGCTATACCGCTGAAAAATTGGCCATTGCGCGTGGAATATGCAGGTCTCCTGTATTACAAGTCGTGGCAGTACGGCTATACCGCTAGCATTTCAGTCTTTACGCAACTCTCCATTCCGCACTCAAAAAATGACTTTTGAGTGTGGAATTTTGAGGTCTCCCGTATTACAGGTTGTGCGGTCCGGCTATTACGCTAGCATTATAACTTATACCGCCACTATCCATTCCGAGATCTGAGACCAGTAGTTATGATTTTGCAAAACAAAAATGTTTCACAAAACTCATAACAAAAATGTTACAAAGTACATTAACACAAATAAACTACCTATTAACCTCTAAATCGCCATCCCCCGCATTGCAAAAACAAAAATAAACTTATTAACCCCTAAACTGCCCCCCATGGCTACTACTATGATAAACCTATTAACCCGTAAACCGCTAGTCCCCAACATCGCTACTACTATAATTAAGCCATTAACCCCTAAACCTACCAGTCCCCTACATCGCTAATACTATAATAAACCTATTAACCCCTAAATTGCCAGCCCCCACATCGCAACACACTAAATTAAACTTATTAACCCCTAAACCTAATACCCCCTAACTTTAAATTAAACTTAAAATACAACTACCTTAAAATAAAAATAAAAACTTACCTGTGAAATAAAAAAAAAAATAAGATTAAACTAAAAAATAACCTAACATTACTATTTTAATAAATAAAAAATAAAATAAAAATAAAGAAACCTAAATTACAATATTAAAAAATCCTAACACTACGAAAAAATAAAAAAGCTAACATTATAAAAAAAAATACAAAAAAATAAAATTAGGAAAAACTAAAAAAAACTAACATTACAACATTACAGTCTTCTGCAATGCGCGGATCCAGAGCGCTGGTCCTCACCTGGATCACTGGTCTTCTTCAGTGGTGGTGGTCTTTAGCGACGTTGGTCCTCCTCTTCATGCGATCATCCGCCGGACACTTAAGCTTGAATGCAAGGTACCTCTTTAATATTGGGTTACCGTTGCATTCCTATTGGCTAAAATATTCAAATCAGCCAATAGGATGAGAGCTGCTTAAATCTTATTGGCTGTTCAAACACACCTCCGGGAAGAAGATAGAACATGGTGCTGCCCTGGAAGAAGATCTTCGCCGCCTAGATGAAGACTTTGCTCTGCCTGGACTTCTGGATGCCCATACAAATGCCCCTTTAGGGGCAATGGGCAGCTTAGGTTGTTTTTTTAGACTTAGGTTTTTTATTTTGAGGGGTTGGTTGGATGGGGGGGGTTTACTGTTAGGGGGGACTTTGTTTTTTTTAGGTAAAAGATCTGATTGCTTCAGGGCAATGCCCTATAAAAGGCCCTTTTAAGGGCTATTGGTAGTTTATTGTAAGCTTAGGGGGCAATTTTATTTTGGGATGGCTTTTTTTGTTTTTATAGGGGTATTAGATTAGGTTAAATTTTTATTATTTTGGATAATTTCGTCAGGTTTAGTAGTTAATAGTTTAATTTAGAGTGTTTAGTGATGTGGGGGCCGGCGGTTTAGGGATTAATAGGTTTATTATAGTAGTAGCAATGTGGGGGCCTGCGGTTTAAGGGTTAATAGGTTTATTATAGTAGTAGCGATGTGGGGGCCTGCGGTTTAGTGGTTAATATTTTTATTACAGTAGTAGCAATGTGGGGGGCCTGCGGTTTATGGGTTAATAGGTTTATTATAGTAGTTGCGATGTGGGAGTGCGGCGGTTTAAGGGGTTAATAGGTTTATTTAGTTGTTAGCGATGCGGGAGGCAGTGGTTTAGGGGATAATAGTTTTATTTAGTGTCGGCGATGTCAGGTGCGGCGGATTAGGGGTTAAAAGTTTTATTTAGTGTAGGCAATGTCAGGGGGTGGCGGATTAGGGGTATTTAGACCATGAGTTTATGATAGGTTTTTACATAACTTTCTTTTCCCCATAGACATCAATAGGATTGCGTTATCGATTGCCATTCCGCGATTGCAGGTGTTATTTTTTTTCTAACACTTTCCCTCCATTGATGTCTATAGGGGAAAACTTGCACGATGTGTCAAGTCAGGCCTTGGCTTTTGTGCAGTATGGAGCTTTAACGCACCATAACGCACAACAAAAGAAGATTTTTGGTAATTTGTAATGGCAGCACAATGGAGAGTGTGATACCGCTTATTTTTTTGCGTTATTTACGCACCGGGTTTAGCGCACAACTTGTAATTTTCGTTATTGTTAGTATGCCCTAAGTTCTGATAGACAACCATAGGTTGTGATTTTAACTAGAAAAAAACTGTTAAATCATACACGGAAAAAAATAAAGTTGCAAGGTACAATACATTTTATACTCTGCAGCCGGTATAACAAGCGATTTACAACACATTAAGACTTTTACTTTTGAAATATTTTTTTATATTCAGTACTTAACAATAACCACTTCAATTTTACATAAATGTTGAATATCAAATGTAACATTTGAATGTGACTCAAAATGCTCAAATGTTACATTCAATTTTTGGTAATTATGGGACATTTCAAGCAGTAACAATTAGGTATCAAGAACTGAAACTAAAAAATAACTACTTTTAACCCTCCCACAATGCCATTTTCATAGAATATTGAATGACATACAATCAGTGACTTCTAAAAGGTACCATTCTTATTCTTTAAGAAGGTAAAATTGGCCCTTTTTAAACTGTATTAGAAATAGTCTAAAACAGTATGTTGGTAGAATAAGGTCCCTGCATATTTCCCACTGTAATATATCTATAAACTGTTGCAGCTCCACCATTTCATTTAAATGTGATGACTGCGTGATAAGATTTATAAATAGAGTATTATTTGTTGTTTTAAATACAGATAGGTATCTAGTAGAAAATAGGGAGTGAAAAATAACAATTATTTTGTTTCAGCAAATAGTATTTAAATTGATTACTGAAATCTTACACCTTAAATCAACATTCATTTTAAAGCTGTATACTGTCAATATGAGTAAATCACTGCAAAATATGAGTTGCTAGGATGATGTTTTAGCATTGCCATTATGGATTATAACATTATAGCAGAGGGCTTCAAGCTTGAAGCTGCAAATTCACAATCTCATTTCCTTGTCATAACTGTTTTGCTGATAAAAACTCTACACATCATGCTACAAAACATCTTTCATCATTTCTAAAATTATTTTATTGCAACAATAAAATGACACTACAGAAGAGATAGGCTTAGATATTCAACTCTTTACACATTGCATGATCTCAAACGGCTTTCTCAAAGACTAGCATATAGATTTTCCAAATAGGATACTTTATCTCCTGAAAGAAAATATCATACACTGAAGGTAAAACGTTATATTATGTAGCGATTAGACTACACATCTGATAATGAAAAGCCCTTTTACTCGTCTTCATTTTATAAGCTTAAAATGTCTCACCAACTCACTTTCATAGTTAAAGCCCTATACTTTGTTATTTTTCTTAAAATTATACTTGAAAGGATACACATATTATAAAATGATAATAAAATTTAATAATAACTTCTTAAATCAATTTATGAGGGTAGATTTTAACCCATATTTTTAAAGGGGCATTCATTTGTAAAAATTGAAAACCAGAAATATTTTTGCAAAATACTATTTGTTGCACATAGGGCTTTGTAAAAAATTGTATAACACAATTTGTTTTGCAGAATTGTTGTCTAACACACACAGGTAAATCATTTTCATATTCATCTGAGAGGCACATATGCTTGGTTCGGCAGAATGTTGGTGCACACGGCTTACCTGCATATGCTAGTAAATTATTTAAACAATATAACAGGAATATAACATCAGAAATGCTATAAACATGCTTCTCAATGAGACAGACATCTTAATATGTTTGAATGCAGGGTTTCCTACAGAAAGGGACATTCAATTATTATTTAAATGTACATCAGATACTAATCACTGTATTGCCAATCATCTGGGCACAAAAAATATATTTTAAAAGAATTTCAAAATGTAATGAGTGTCATTTAGTTTAGTTCTTTTGATGTGGCCATCTAGGGTCAGATATTAATAAGCTTCAGAACATATAAAGCATTTGATGAGCAGCATGTGGTAAGGTTAGGGTTATTCATGCCATAGTATGCACTATAGGCACTCTGGGGCAGTGGACACATTATGCAAATTATGTGCATTCCTTTTTAAAGCTTTCAAATCTGTCACTTTGTTGAAATTTGCAGAACTTTGATATAGAAGTGAAATCCATTGACAGACTTATTATAAAGCCCAGTGGAATCCATGTAACTTTCGCTGTGGCGAGATTCCCTGCTCTAAAGTGAAATTTGTGATTTTTTTGTGGCTTTGCTCTGTACAGAGAACATTTCAGAATAACTGCAATGCTTCTAGTCTCAATTGCCTATAGTGGGAGAGGGAAAGCAGACATTTTCCAAGGGAAACTGAAGCAATAATAGGAAAAAAGAAAGTACATTGCATTTATTTTACTATGAGCCATTAAACTATTTATGGTTAATTTAAGTTTGTGAATACACAATGGCCCCTACTTATCAAGCCGTCGACTTTCTAGCATTCGCCGGCACCAATACACGCGCCTAAGATCGCCTAACATCGCTGCCGCAGACCTGAATATGTTCTCCAAAATTATCAAGAAAGCTGTCAAAAAGCAGCTCACCAAGTATGGTGTGATGAGCAGCGGACTGTTGTTAACTAACAGTCATCGATCTCGCTGCACATCGGCTTATTTGCAGCTTTCTTGCTACCCTGTCACTAAGCACCCACACTATACTATACTGTTTTACCCCCTAAACCGCCACTCCTGGAGCCCACCACAACAAAATAAAGTTATTAACCCCTAAACTGCCACTCCCGGAGCCCACCGCAACAAAATAAAGTTATTAACCCCTAAACCGCCGCTCCCAGAGCCCGCTGCAACTAAATAAAATGTTTAACCCCTAAACCACTGCTCCCGAACCCCACCGCCACCTACATTAAATTTATTAACCCCTAATCTCCGGCCCCCAACGTCGCCGCCGCTATATAAAATGTATTAACCCCTAAACCTAAGTCTAACTATTTAAAACTAAATACTTACCTATAAAATAAACCCTATGGCCTAGATTTAGAGTTGGGCGGTAGCCGTCAAAACCAGCGTTAGAGGCTCCTAACGCTGGTTTTGGGCTACTGCTGGTATTTAGAGTCAGTCAGGAAAGGGTCTAACGCTCACTTTCCAGCCGCGACTTTTCCATACCGCAGATCCCCTTACGTCAATTGTGTATCCTATCTTTTCAATGGGATCTTTCTAACGCCGGTATTTAGAGTCGTGGCTGAAGTTAGCATTAGAAATCTAAAGACAAAACTCCAGCCGCAGAAAAAAAACAGTAGTTAAGAGCTTTCTGGGCTAACGCCGGTTTATAAAGCTCTTAACTACTGTGCTCTAAAGTACACTAACACCCATAAACTACCTATGTACCCCTAAACCGAGGTCCCCCCACATCGCCGCCACTCTATTAAATTTTTTTAACCCCTAATCTGCCGACCGCACGCCGCTGCCACCTACATTATCCCTATGAACCCCTAATCTGCTGCCCCTAACACCGCCGACCCCTATATTATATTTATTAACCCCTAATCTGCCACCCCCGCTATCGCTGACCCCTGCATATTATTATTAACCCCTAATCTTCCGCTCCGTACACCGCTGCCAGCTACATTATAGCTATGTACCCCTAATCTGCTGTGCTTAACACCGCCGACCCCTATATTATATTTATTAACCCCTAATCTGCCCCCCTCAACATCGCCTCCACCTGCCTACACTTATTAACCCCTAATCTGCCGAGCGGACCGCACCGCTACTATAATAAAGTTATTAACCCCTAATCCGCCTCACTCCCGCCTCAATAACCCTATAATAAATAGTATTAATCCCTAATCTGCCCTCCCTAACATCGCCGACACCTAACTTCAAGTATTAACCCCTAATGTGCCGATCGGAGCTCACCGCTACTCTAATAAATTTTTCAACCCCTAAAGCTAAGTCTAACCCTAACCCTAACACCCCCCTAAGTTAAATATAATTTTATTCTAACAAAATAAATTAACTCTTATTAAATAAATTATTCCTATTTAAAGCTAAATACTTACCTGTAAAATAAACCCTAATATAGCTACAATATAAATTATAATTATATTGTAGCTATTTTAGGATTAATATTTATTTTACAGGCAACTTTGTATTTATTTTAACCAGGTACAATAGCTATTAAATAGTTAATAACTATTTAATAGCTAAAATTACCTGTAAAATAAATCCTAACCTAAGTTACAATTAAACCTAACTTTACACTATCAATATATTAATTAAATACAATACCTACAATTATCTATAATTAAACCTAACACTACACTATTAATACATTAATTAAATAAAATACCTACAATTATCTACAATTAAACCTAATGCTACACTATCAATAAATTATTTAAATACAATACCTACAAATAAATACAATTAAATAAACTAACTAAAGTACAAAAAATAAAAAAGAACTAAGTTACAAAAAATAAAAAAATATTTACAAACATTAGAAAAATATTACAACAATTTTAAACTAATGACACCTACTCTAAGCCCCCTAATAAAATAACAAAGCCCCCCAAAATAAAAAATGCCCTACCCTATTCTAAAATAAAAAAGTTCAAAGCTCTTTTACCTTACCAGCCCTGAAAAGGGCCCTTTGCGGGGCATGCCCCAAAGAATTCAGCTCCTTTGCCTGTAAAAAAAACACATACAATAACACCCCCCAACATTACAACCCACCACCCACATACCCCTAATCTAACCCAAACCCCACTTAAATAAACCTAACACTAAGCCCCTGAAGATCTCCCTACCTTGTCTTCACCTCACCGGGTCCCGATCTGTCCAGAAGAGGGTCCGAAGTCTTGATCCAAGCCCAAGCGGGAGGCTGAAGACTGACGTCCATCCTCGGCTGAAGTCTGGATCCAAGCGGCGGCTGAAGAACTCCATCATCGGGCTGAAGTCGGAAGTCCATCATCGGGATGAAGTCTTCTATCAAGCCGCATCTTCAATCTTCTTTCTTCCGGAGCAGATCGGAGCCATCTTCTTCCAAGCCGACGTGGAACATCCTCTTCAACCGACGCCTACTCGCCGAATGATGGTTCCTTTAAATGACGTCATCCAAGATGGCGTCCCTCGAATTCCGATTGGCTGATAGGATTCTATCAGCCAATCGGAATTAAGGTAGGAATATTCTGATTGGCTGATGGAATCAGCCAATCAGATTCAAGTTCAATCCGATTGGCTGATTAGATCAGCCAATCAGATTGAGCTCGCAATCTATTGGCTGATCGGAACAGCCAATAGAATGGAAGCTCAATCTGATTGGCTGATTGAATCAGCCAATCGGATTGAACTTGATTCTGATTGGCTGATTCCATCAGCCAATCAGAATTTTCCTACCTTAATTCCGATTGGCTGATAGAATCCTATCAGCCAATCAAAATTCGAGGGACGCCATCTTGGATGACGTCCCTTAAAGGAACCGTCATTCGTCGGGAAGTCGTCGGAAGAAGAAGATGGGTCCGCGGTGGAGGTCTTCAAGATGGAGCCGGTCCTCATCGGATGAAGATAGAAGATTCCTCTTCTTCCCGGATTGGATGAAGACTTTGGAGACTCTTCTGGACTTCTTCAGCCATCGGATGATGGATGTCTAGCCCCTGCTTGGGCTTGGATGAAGATTTCGGAGCCTGGAACAATCGGTGATACCTGGCATGGTGAAGACAAGGTAGGAAGATCTTCAGGGGCTTAGTGTTAGGTTTATTTAAGGGGGGTTTGGGTTAGATTAGGGGTATGTGGGTGGTGGGTTGTAATATTGGGGGGGGGTATTGTATGTTTTTTTTTACAGGCAAAAGAGCTGAATTCTTTGGGGCATGTTTAATTGTAGATAATTGTAGGTATTTTATTTAATTAATTTATTGATAGTGTAGTGTTAGGTTTAATTGTAACTTAGGTTAGGATTTATTTTACAGGTAATTTTGTAATTATTTTAACTATTTTAGCTATTAAATAGTTCTTAACTATTTAATAGCTATTGTACCTGGTTAAAATAAATACAAAGTTACCTGTAAAATAAATATAAATCCTAAAATAGCTATAATATAATTATAATTTATATTGTAGCTATATTATGGTTTATTTTACAGGTAAGTATTTAGCTTTAAATAGGAATAATTTATTTAATAAGAGTTAATTTATTTCGTTAGATTTAAATTATATTTAACTTAGGGGGGTGTTAGGGTTAGACGTAGCTTTAGGGGTTAATCCATTTATTACAGTAGCGGCGAGATTCGTTCGGCAGATTAGGGGTTAATAATTGAAGTTAGGTGTCGGCGATGTTAGGGAGGGCAGATTAGGGGTTAATACTATTTATTATAGGGTTATTGAGGCGGATTAGGGGTTAATAACTTTATTATAGTAGCGGTGCAGTCTGCTCGGCAGATTAGGGGTTAATAAGTGTAGGCAGGTGGAGGCGATGTTGTGGGGGGGGCAGATTAGGGGTTAATAAATATAATATAGGGGTCGGCGGTGTTAGGGGTAGCAGATTAGGGGTACATAGGGATAATGTAAGTATCGGCGGTTTACGGAGCGGCAGATTAGGGGTTAAAAAAAATATGCAGGTGTCAGCGATAGCGGGGGCGGCAGATTAGGGGTTAATAAGTGTAAGGTTAGGGGTGTTTAGACTCGGGGTACATGTTAGAGTGTTAGGTGCAGACGTAGGAAGTGTTTCCCCATTGACAACAATGGGGCTGCGTTAAGAGCTGAACGCTGCTTTTTTGCAGGTGTTAGGTTTTTTTCAGCTCAAAATGTCCCATTGTTTTCTATGGGGATATCGTGCACGAGCACGTTTTGAAGCTGGCCGCGTCCGTAAGCACCGCTGGTATCTAGAGTTGCAGTGGCGTTAAATTATGCTCTACGCTCCCTTTTTGGAGCCTAACTCAGTGAAAACCCAGCCATTCTGTGAACTCTAAATACCAGCGGTATTTAAAAGGTGTGGGAGAAAAAAAGCATGCGTAGCTAACGCACCCCTTTGGCCGCCAAACTCTAAATCTAGCCGTAAGATAGCTACAATATAACTAATAGTTACATTGCAGCTATTTTAGGATTTATTTTTATTTTACAGGCAACTTTGTATTTATTTTAAGTAGGTACAATAGTTATTAAATAGTTATTAACTATTTAATAACTACCTAGCTAAAATAAATACAAAAGTACCTGTAAAATAAATCCTAACCTAAGTTACAATTAAACTAACACTACACTATCATTAAATTAATTACCTAAATTAAAATAAATTAATTACAATAAAATAAAATTAAGGTAGGACAAATCCTATTGGCTGATGCAATCAGCCAATAGGATTGAGCTTGCATTCTATTGGCTGTTACAATCAGCCAATAAAATGCGAGCTCAATCCTATTGGCTGATGGGATCAGCCAATAGGATTTTTCCTACCTTAATTCAGATTGGCTGATAGAATTCTATCCGCCAATCAGAATTCAAGGGACGCCATCTTGGATGACGTCATTTAAAGGAATATTCATTCGTCGGGTAGTCGTCAGTCTGGATGGATGCTCCGCGTCGGATGTCTTCAAGATGGAGATGCTCCTCGCCGGATGGATGAAGATAGAAGACTTCTGCCCGTCTGGAGGTCCTCTTCTGCCCGGATCGGATGAAGACTTCTGCTCCTCTGGAGGACCACTTGTGCCCGGCTGGGTGAAGATGTCTCAAGGTAGGGTGATCTTCAAGGGGGTAGTGTTAAGTTTTATTAAGGGGGTATTGGGTGGGTTTTAGAGTAGGGTTGGGTGTGTGGGTGGTGGGTTGTAATGTGGGGGGTATTGTATTTTTTTTACAGGTAATAGAGCTGATTACTTTGGGGCAATGCCCCGCAAAAGACCCTTTTAAGGGCTATTTGTAATTTAGTATAGGGTAGGGATTTTTATTATTTTGGGGGGCTTTTTTATTTTATTAGGGAGATTAGATTAGGTGTAATTAGTTTAAAATTTATTAAAGTTTATTATTTTCTGCAATTTAGTGGGGTTTTTTTTGTACTTTAGTTAATTTTATTTAATTATAATTAATTTATTTTAATTTAGGTAATTAATTTAATGATAGTGTAGTGTTAGGTTTAATTGTAACTTAGGTTAGGATTTATTTTACAGGTACTTTTGTCTTTATTTTAACTAGGTAGTTATTAAATAGTTAATAACTACTTAATAACTATTCAACCTAGTTAAAATAAATACAAACTTGCCTGTAAAATAAAAATAAAACCTAAGATGGCTACAATGTATCTATTAGTTATATTGTAGCTAGCTTAGGGTTTATTTTATAGGTAAGTATTTAGTTTTAAATAGGAATAATTTATTTAATGCTAGGAATATTTATTTAGATTTATTTAAATTATCTTTAAGTTAGGGGGTGTAAGGGTTAGGGTTAGACTTAGGTTTAGGGGTTAATAAATTTAATGTAGGTGGCGGCGGGGTCCGGTAGCAGCAGTTTAGGGGTTAATAAGTATAATGTAGGTGGCGGCGGTGTAGGGGGGGCAGATTAGGGGTCAAACACTTTATTACAGTTGCGGTGGGCTCCGGGAGCGGCGGTTTAGGGGTTAATACATTTATTAGCGTTGCAGTGGTATAGGGGGCAGATTAGGGGTTAATAAGTATAATGTAGGTAATGGCGGGCTCAGGGAACAGCGGTTTAGGGGTTAAACACTTTATTTAATTTTGGCGGTGTAGGGGGGGGGCAGATTAGGGGTGTTTAGACTCGGCGTACATGTTAGGGTGTTAGGTGTAGAAACTACCATAGGAATCAATGGGATATCGGGCAGCAGCGAACATGAGCTTTCACTGCTGTCAGACTCCCATTGATTCCTATGGCATCCGCCGCCTCCAGGGCGGCTGATTGAAAACCAGGTACGCTGGGCCGGAATAGTGGCGAGCGTACCTGCTAGTTTTTTGATAACTACCAAAAGTAGTCAGATTGTGCCGAACTTGCGTTCAGAACATCTGTAGGGACGTAAGCATCGATCTGTGTCAGACTGAGTCCGCCGGATTGTATGTTACGTCACTATATTCTACTTTTGCCGGTCTGTAGGGTTTGATAACTACGGCGAATCAGGCTCGCCACAAATACGCTGTGGAATTCCAGCGTACTTGTGGTTGACAGCTTGATAAATAGAGGCCAAAGTATTACAATGAAGAGGTGAAAGCAGATCACAGTATTCTAGACAGTAGACCTTTAGAATAGTGAACTATTAGTCATATTTTCACTTGATAAATGCCTTCTCTTTATAAAGAAACTTTTAAAGTACCCACATGACTCTTTTCTCAAAATGTTTACATTTTGTTTTCTGTGCGGTTTTATTTTGACTTCCTTGAAGAAGAAAAAAAAAATGACATTGAGAGTACTAATAAACCATGTGATTTATCTATAGTTAACATTATATAATAAATAAATAAATAAACGTGATGATTAAAATATAATACCCATAATAAAAAAAGAAAAAATTAATAAAAAATATGAAAAAACAAAATATGAAAACAAAAAGTGAGAAAAAAAGGGTGTCACAAAAATAACAAAAAATGGGAGAATGAGTGGAAAGTGAATATATAAAACTAGGCGATAAGCCTGCCCAGAGGGCAGTCTATTTAAAAAAAAACTACAAACCCCAAAGCTAAAATTACACAAAATTAAAAAAATGTAAAATTACAATAAAAAATAAACAAAGCTATCCAAAATAAAAAATATAAACATAATACCCCTATAAAAATCCCCCGCAAAATAAAAAACACTCTCTAATCTAATACTAATCTACCAATAACCCTTATTTGTAGGGCATTGCCCTAGGTTTAACAGTTCTTTTACCTAAAACAAACTACCAATTAACAGTAAAAAACCCCACCCACCAAAACCTCCAAAATAAAAAACCTAACACTAAAAAAAACTAAACTACCCATTGCCCCTAAAGAGTCATTTGTATGGGCATTGCCCTTAAATGGGCATTCAGCTGTTTTACTGCGCTTACAAGTTCAATCAGTTCTTTTCCAGCCCAAATAACCTTAATCTAAAAAAAAAGCCACCCCAAAAAATAAAAAAAGCCTAAGACTAAGCCCTAAATAGAAGACCGGCGGAGAAGGTCTTCTTCCAGGCGGCTCCATTATTATCTATCTTCATCCGGAATGAAGGCTGCGTTGAACAGAGGTGTGGAGCTGTCTTCCCTGATGCGTGGATCCTTAGTGTCTGTCCTCAACGGCGGCGGTCCTCGGCAGTAGCAGTAGTGTTCCTCAGCGGCATGGAGGCTCCTTTTCATCCGATGTCCGTCATACACTGAAGATTGAATGCAAGATACTGCATTCAATTTGGGGTACCTTGCATTCCTATTGGCTGAAATTTTGAAATCAGCCAATAGGTTTAGAGCTACTGAAATCCTATTGGCTGTTCAAATCAGTCAATATGATTTCAGTAGCTCTCATCCTATTGGCAGAGAAAGTTTGCAAGATGAGGTAAGCGGCACTTACAACAGGCAGGATAGTCTTCGGCGGCAACAGGGAATCAGAGAAAGGCAGTTCAAAGGTAAACCACTAGAATGGTCTGGCAGGCAGGGTTTGGCAATGGTAAAGCAGTCCAGAGGTAAACCACTAGAATGGTCTGGCAGGCAGGGTTTGGCAATGGTAAAGCAGTCCAGAGGTAAACCACTAGGATGGTCAGACAGGCAGAGTTTGGCAACAGAGAGGTAATCCAGAGCAATAGGGGTTAATTAAGCAGAGTAGTCAGACAGGCAGGGTTCAGCAATAGAATATCAATCCAGCAGTTTAGGGGTTAACAGGCAGAGTGGTCAGATAAACAGAGTTTCAGCAACAGTATATCAATCCAGCAGTTTAGGGGTTAACAGGCAGATTGGCCAGACAAGCAGAGTTCAGCAGCAGTATATTAATCCAGCAGTTTAGGGGTTAACAGGCAGAGTGGTCAGACAAGCAGAGGTCAGCAACAGTATATCAATCCAGCTTACAGCAATAATAACACCCGGGAGAACACTAAGAAACACCTATACTTGGGCAGAGAATGTAAGTGAAGCAAGTACTTACATAGCTGCTGATTCACGCCAAGAACGCAAGGACCTGGCTTCAGAGAGGAGGAGACATGTGGGGCACACTCAGAGGAACCGCCGGATCCCTGGCAACCACCAGAGAGTCCTAGGCAACGAGCAGAGAGGAAGCGTTGCGTCCCTGGCAACAGCCAGGCGTAGTGACATCCGAACATCTGGGAAGCCAGCTCCACACCTCTGCTCCATGCCGCCTTTGCTCCAGATGAAGATAGAAGATGATGAGCAAGCAGGAAGAAGACCTTATCTACCGGACTTCAGGAATGATGACTACCTATTAGGGGGTTAGATTTGGGATTTTTTTTGGGGGGGGGCAGTGAAAGAGATGAATGCCATTTTAAGGGAAATGCCCATACAAATGTCCCTTTAGGGGCAATGGGTAGTATAGGTTTTTTTAGTGTTAGGTTTTTTTATTTTGGGGGGTTTGGTGGGTGGGGGGGTTTACTGCTAGGGGAGACTTAGTATTTTTTAAATGTAAAATAACTGTTTAACTTAAGGCAATGCCCTACAAAAGACCCTTTTTAAGGGCTATTAGTAGTTTAGTTTAGATTAGGGGGTGTTTTTATTTTGTGGGGGCTTTTTTATTTTAGACCCTTTCCTGACTGACTCTAAATACCAGCAGACGGCCAAAACCAGCGTTAGGACCCCTTAACCCTGGTTTGGACGGCTAACGCAGAACTGTAAATCTAGGCGATAGGGATTAGGTTTATTTTTTTATTTTTGATAATTTTGTTTTGTTTTTTTTGGTAATGTTAGACGTTTTTATTTTTTGTAATGTTAGATACATTTTTTTGTAATTTAATGATAGGATTTTGAATTTTAATTGTAATTTATTAGTAATTGGGGTTAATTTAGGGGCTGTTAGGTTAGGGGACTTAGTAATTAAATTAGTTATTTCTATTGTGGGGGGTTGGCTGTTTAGGAGTTAATAGGTTAATTAAGTTTATTGTGATGTGGGGGGTTGGCGGTTCAGGGGTTAATTAAGTTTATTGCGGTGTGGGGGTTTGTCGGTTTAGGGGTTAATAGCATAATTAGTTGGCGTTGTAGGGTTTGGTGGTTTAGGGGTTAATATTGTAATTTATTTAGTTGGCGTTGTGGGGGGTTGGCAGTGTAAGGGTTAGGTAGTTTCTGTTGTGAGAGTTTAGCTATTTAAGGGTTAGGTTTTTTTTGTTAAAACTTAGCAAGAGCGCTTATGTTTATTTTTTTTCTTAATACTTCATGTGGGTGGTAAGGTTTTTTTGTAATACTTCGTGCTGGCTTTTTTTTTTTTTTTTCTTAATACTTAATTTTTTTTTAAAAAATTGGGTTTCATATTCCTTTAATATCAGCATGCAATTGTACACAGGTAGATAATCGCAGCTATATTCAGAGTCATCATTCAGTGGAACACATGCAGATTCCACAGTTGCTATATCTGATGTCTCTCCAAGAAGCTACATTATTATCTACATTTAGCAGGCAAGTGTAATGTTATGTTAATCATATTATTTCATTTAGTAAACTTAGCAATATAAGAGTGTTCTCATAACAGAAAGTTCCCTTTCACCTCAAATTCTTTGAGAAGTAAACAGGTGGGCCCATATCATTTTGTCAAATGCTTTCGCTGCATAATTCCAAAGAATATCAAAACTTGTAAATCAATTACTCATATATCTGAGATAAGGTATTATGCGTATTCAGTATATATATATGTGTCATGTGTTATTTATATGCATGCGTAAAATTGTTAATTATACATTTTTTCTAATTTTGTTTATTGTAAAAATGTGTTTTTTTTTTTGTTTTTTTTTATTTGGCGAGGTTTTGGTCTATAAGATTAACAGTATATATAATACCTAGGAAAATGTATCAATAATCATTTGTTATTTGCCACTGGTGGATTTAAGGTGTATGTGCTTTTATATACTTTTATATGCAGACTTTTTATATGCAGACTTAACCAAAGATTTTACTTGTTTATTCGCCTGACCATTAATCAATTGATGTTAATTAATTACCACTGGTGAATTTAAGGCATATGTTTTTATGCAAACGTAATCACTAACGGCTAGATTTAGAGTTTGGCGGCCAAAGGGGTGCGTTAGCTACGCGTGCTTTTTTTCTCCCGCACCTTTTAAATACCGCTGGTATTTAGAGTTCACAGAATGGCTGGGTTTTCAGTGCGTTAGGCTCCAAAAAGGGAGCGTAGAGCATAATTTAACGCCACTGCAACTCTAGATACCAGCGGTGCTTACGGACGCGGCCAGCTTCAAAAACGTGCTCGTGCACGATATCCCCATAGAAAACGATGGGGCAGTTTGAGCTGAAAAAAAACCTAACACCTGCAAAAAAGCAGCGTTCAGCTCTTAACGCAGCCCCATTGTTTTCTATGGGGAAACACTTCCTACGTCTGCACCTAACACTCTAACATGTACCCCGAGTCTAAACACCCCTAACCTTACACTTATTAACCCCTAATCTGCCGCCCCCGCTATCGCTGACACCTGCATATTTTTTTTAACCCCTAATCTGCCGCTCCGTATACCGCCGCTACCTACATTATCCCTATGTACCCCTAATCTGCTGCCCCTAACACCGCCGACCCCTATATTATATTTATTAACCCCTAATCTGCCCCCCACAACATCGCCGCCAGCTACCTACAATAATTAACCCCTAATCTGCCGATCGGAGCTCACTGCTACTATAATAAATGTATTAAACCCTAAAGCTAAGTCTAACCCTAACACTAACACCCCCCTAAGTTAAATATAATTTTTATCTAACGAAATAAATGAACTCTTATTAAATAAATTATTCCTATTTAAATCTAAATACTTACCTGTAAAATAAACCCTAATATAGCTACAATATAAATTATAATTATATTGTAGCTATTTTAGGATTAATATTTATTTTACAGGCAACTTTGTAATTATTTTAACCAGGTACAATAGCTATTAAATAGTTAATAACTATTTAATAGCTACCTAGTTAAAATAATTACAAAATTACCTGTAAAATAAATCCTAACCTAAGTTACAATTAAACCTAACACTACACTATCAATAAATAAATTAAATAAACTACCTACAAATAAATACAATTAAATAAACTAACTAAAGTAAAAAAAATAAAAAAGAACTAAGTTACAAAAAATAAAAAAATATTTACAAACATTAGAAAAAAAATTACAACAATTTTAAACTAATTACACCTACTCTAAGCCCCCTAATAAAATAACAAAGACCCCCAAAATAAAAAAATGCCCTACCCTATTCTAAATTACAAAAGTTCAAAGCTCTTTTACCTTACCAGCCCTTAAAAGGGCCCTTTGCGGGGCATGCCCCAAAGAATTCAGCTCTTTTGCCTGTAAAAAAAACATACAATACCCCCCCCCAACATTACAACCCACCACCCACATACCCCTAATCTAACCCAAACCCCCCTTAAATAAACCTAACACTAAGCCCCTGAAGATCTTCCTACCTTGTCTTCACCATGCCAGGTATCACCGATCGTTCCAGGCTCCGAAATCTTCATCCAAGCCCAAGCGGGGGCTGGCGATCCATAATCCGGCGGCTGAAGAGGTCCAAAAGAGGCTCCAAAGTCTTCATCCTATCCGGGAAGAAGAGGCGATCCGGACCGGCAACCATCTTGATCCAAGCGGCATCTTCTATCTTCATCCGATGACGACCGGCCCCATCTTGAAGACCTCCACCGCGGACCCATCTTCTTCTTCCGACGACTTCCCGACGAATGACGGTTCCTTTAAGGGACGTCATCCAAGATGGCGTCCCTCGAATTCCGATTGGCTGATAGGATTCTATCAGCCAATCAGAATTAAGGTAGGAAAATTCTGATTGGCTGATGGAATCAGCCAATCAGAATCAAGTTTAATCCGATTGGCTGATTCAATCAGCCAATCAGATTGAGCTCGCATTCTATTGGCTGTTCCGATCAGCCAATAGAATGCGAGCTCAATCTGATTGGCTGATCGGATCAGCCAATCAGATTGAACTTGATTCTGATTGGCTGACTCCATCAGCCAATCAGAATTTTCCTACCTTAATTCCGATTGGCTGATAGAATCCTATCAGCCAATCGGAATTCGAGGGACGCCATCTTGGATGATGTCCCTTAAAGGAACCGTCATTCATCGGGAAGTCTTTGGAAGAAGAAGATGGGTCCGCGGTGGAGGTCTTCAAGATGGAGCCGGTCGTCATCGGATGAAGATAGAAGATGCCGCTTGGATCAAGATGGTTGCCGGTCCGGATCGCCTCTTCTTCCCGGATAGCATGAAGACTTTGGAGCCTCTTCTGGACCTCTTCAGCCGCCGGATTATGGATCGCCAGCCCCTGCTTGGGCTTGGATGAAGATTTCAGAGCCAGGACGGATCGGTGTGATACCCGGCGAGGTGAAGATAAGGTAGGAAGATCTTCAGGGGCTTAGTGTTAGGTTTATTTAAGGGGGGTTTGGGTTAGATTAGGGGTATGTGGGTGGTGGGTTTTAATGTTGGGGGGGGGACTGTATGTGTTTTTTTACAGGCAAAATAGCTGAATTCTTTGGGGCATGCCCCACAAAAGGTCCTTTTAAGGGCTGGTAAGGTAAAAGAGCTTTGAACTTTTTTAATTTAGAATAGGGTAGGGCATTTTTTTATTTTGGGGGGCTTTGTTATTTTATTAGGGGGCTTAGAGTAGGTGTAATTAGTTTAAAATTGTTGTAATATTTTTCTTATGTTTGTAAATATTTTTTTATTTTTTGTAACTTAGTTCTTTTTTATTTTTTGTACTTTAGTTAGTTTATTTAAATGTATTTATTTGTAGGTATTGTATTTAATTAATGTATTGATAGTGTAGTGTTAGGTTTAATTGTAACTTAGGTTAGGATTTATTTTACAGGTAATTTTGTAATTATTTTAACTAGGTAACTATTAAATAGTTATTAACTATTTAATAGCTATTGTACCTGGTTAAAATAATTACAAAGTTACCTGTAAAATAAATATAAATCCTAAAATAGCTACAATATAATTATAATTTATATTGTAGCTATATTAGGGTTTATTTTACAGGTAAGTATTTAGCTTTAAATAGGAATAATTTATTTAATAATAGTTAATTTATTTCGTTAGATTTAAATTATATTTAACTTAGGGGGGTGTTAGGGTTAGGGTTAGACTTAGCTTTAGGGGTTAAAAAATTTATTAGAATAGCGGTGAGTTCCGGTCGGCAGATTAGGGGTTAATGTTTGAAGTTTGGTGTCGGCGATGTTAGGGAGGGCAGATTAGGGGTTAATACTATTTATTATAGGGCTATTGAGGAGGGAGTGAGGCGGATTAGGGGTTAATAACTTTATTATAATAGAGGATGAAAAGACAAGGGGCGCCAACATAGTGTGAATCGGTTTAGGACAAATATCAAACAATAAGTTGCAAGAAAACTACTCACAAGTGGAGTGGCACCTAGAATCAACTAGGTGCGTGCAGGCAGGCTGACATTCAGGACCAGCAGTCACTACGCTGGGGGTCTCACCCAGGAGACCTGTGGGTGGGTGGATGAAATCAGCTGTGTATCGCCACGGGAGAAGTTCAAGTGGCTGTGTTGTTTTTCCCAAGATAGCTGCTCACACGATCGGACTTGTTCCCAAACAGACTGACAATGTCAGTGTAAGGAATAAACTGTTTGAAATCTAACTGAATAAAAACACTGCATACAGCAGTATATTGAAAAGCACAGAAACCGGGTCTGTATAAAAACAAGTATTTATTTGCTACGCGTTTCTCAGTCCGTAAAGGACCGTTTCCTCAGGCATATACAAAGGTGTTTAACAGGTTACTATTTATACCTGACCGTGACCCGGATTCTATTGTGGAGGTCATCTCCAACAAAAAAAAAATAACAATAAAATGTTTTTATAAAACAACATTAATACAATAAAAATTGAACATATATCGGTATCGTGTTGAGCAGCAATCTGAAAATATGTGTATATCATGTAAAAGAGAGACATACATATAAAACCAGCATATATTTTCATTGATGGGTAACACCTGTGATGATATTTCTAAAAGTGCAAGGCCCATATATATTTTTAGAAGATGTGAACATGTTGTAAATGTTCTCTCTTGAATCTAATTGGGTTATATTGAAAAGGGATCCCAATAGTAACTAGCACTTGAATTACATTAAAAAGTAGTAAACACTTAAAAAAAATAAAAAAAATATATTTTTCAAGGTTGGGCTTGAACCCTTGACCTTGTGTATGCTAGGCTTTTGCTGATCTAAAAGAGATATTCGGATATGACAACAAATGAGATTGGTATTGATCAAATTATACCAAAACTTGAAATTAAGTTGAACAAAAATGTGATAGGGTTGTTGATTAAAAAACATTGTTCTTATAAAGAGCCCTCGTATCTTTATTCCAGAGAAACAAATATGACAGTTATTGTGGATTGACGGCCCCAAATATAAATATATATATATTGGATGTCTTTAAAAATATTGATTTTATTGAATGAAGATTGCTCTAAGAAAATGAAGACCCTTGTTTGGGGAAATCTAATTACGCTATGTACTAAATGTTGTGGTGCTGCTGAAAAAGTGGTAAGATTGTTTGTATGGAAAATATATTGAAAGATAATAAAAAATAATATACTGTTAAAAATATAAAGGACCTTCGTTTTGTGAGAATAAATTTTCTAAATACTGGCTTTTGTGATTCTGTATGACACTACTTGTAATATTTATTTGCTCGGCTCGTATTGGTAATAAATTATTTCAATATTTTTGGATTGGAAACGAACCAGTGTCCATGTGTGTGATAAATTATTTATTTCAATATTTTTTGGATTGGAAACGAACCAGTGTCCATGTGTGTGAGAAACCTATGCTGAGTCTAATGAGCTATCTAGAAATGACAAAATATATGGTAATCTTGGTTTAGTTGACTCTAATCCTATAGATATGACATTTGTAATACTGTGCACTAATTGCAGTGAAGTATCTCATTGGTTCTCAGTGTTAGTATATTTTTCTGGTGATAATATCGTAATGATGAGTATATTAGAAAACATCATTATGGATCTATTGCTGTAAACTAAATGTGATGTGTGATATAATCTCTGTGTATAGTGATAGTGAAAACAGACTTATATAAAAGCAGCCAAATCAACATTGGCATTCAAACCCAGTGGATACAAAGTTTTAAGTTTGTGTATCCAGTAAGTTTCTAATTGTCTAAGTTTGATTAGACGGTCATAATCAGTGGATGGAGGTACATGGTCTATCAGAATGATTTTGAAAATGTCTGCTCTACCATCATGCATCATTTCGCAATGGTTTGGTACACTGTGGTTAATTTTACTTTTTTTACAATTTTTACAATTCCGAAAATGTTCACCCCAACGGGTGCGTATGTTTCTAATGGTACGTCCAATGTATTGGACCCCACAAACACAATTTAAGAGATAAATAATGTACTTAGATTCGCAATTGAGGCGATGTGAGATCCAATAAGTCAAACCGGTGGTATTGGATTTAAATGTTTTTTGAGGACTAATAAATTTACACATATTACATCCTCTTTTGCCACATTTATATGAGCCATATAATTTCAAAAAACTATGTGTTTTTTTCGAATTATTTGAAGATGATTGACTATGTTTGACCCTTTTGCTAGGTGCTAGTTTATTCCTAAGGGTTGGTGCCCGTCTGTAGACGATTTTAGGTCTCTCCTTGACTATATTTTTAAAAAAAGGATCCTTTTGAATAATATTCCAATGTTTATTAAGTATATTACAAATTTTTTTGTGATTACTGTTGTATTGTGTTATAAAGGGAGGTTCGCCATCAACATCCATATTCATTGTTTTACTAAGGTTAGTTGTGTTATTTTTCAAACTTTTTGAAAAAGAGATCTCTATCCAAGTCTCGTGCTTTTTTGAGGCATCGATCAAGTAAGTCTCCAGGGTAATCCTTGTCTAGAAAACGTTGATAAAGAATCATGCTTTGTGAGTCAAAGGTGTCTAAATCTGAACAATTCCGACGTATTCTTTGGAATTGGCTAAAAGGGATATTTATTTTCCACCCAATATGGTAGTTACTTGAATAATCCAGGTAACTGTTGCTGTCCACCTTTTTAAAAAAGGTTTTGGAAACAACATTCCCTGTATTACCCCAGCTCAACAATAAATCCAAATATTCTATTGAGGAATCTTGGATATTAGCTGTGAAAGTAAGACCCATATGGTTGGTGTTTAGATGTTCTACTATTGAATTGGCTAGAATGGTGTCCCCTCTTAAAACAAAAATGAGATCGTCAATGTAGCGGCCATAGAATACCAGGTTCGTCCAAAAGCTTGCAGAATAGATATATTGGTCTTCAAAAATTCCCATGAACAGATTAGCAAAGCTTGGGGCGAACCTGGTACCCATGGCCGTACCCTTGACTTGCAGGAAAAACTTGTCCTGAAAAATAAAATAATTATGTTTGAGTATATAATCTATCCCTTCCAAAATAAATTCCTTTTGAAGATCTGGCATGTATAGATCTTTCTCTAAGAAAACAGAAATCGCATTGATTCCCATGTTGTGGCAAATATTAGAATAAAGGGAACCAACATCACAAGTGATCCATATTAGATCATTGTTATTACAGACATTTCTGAGTTGATATAAAAGGTGGGTACTGTCTTTGATGTAAGAGGGTAAATTGACCACATATTTCTGTAGAAATTGGTCTAAATAAAAAGATAAGTTGTAGGTGAGATTGCCTATGCCTGCTATGATAGGGCTCCCCGGTGGATTAATTTGATTTTTGTGGAATTTGGGCAGATGGTAATAGTGTGCCACACTCGAATTGGTTACTTTTTGAAATTCTTTTTCTTCTTTATTCAAAATGCCTGATGCAATACCTTTCTGTATAAGATCATTATATCCCTTTAAGAAGGCATTAGTGGGGTTGAACATGATTTCTCTATAATATTTTGTGTCAGTTAAGATTTTGTTTGCCTCTTTTAGATAGTCCCCAATGTCTTGTAAAACAATACCACCGCCCTTATCGGCATCCCTGATTATCAAATTTTGGTTGTTAGCCAAAGTACATAAAGCTGTAAGTTCACTTTTGTGAAAATAATATTGTTTCTTTTGATTTTTGGATAATTTTTCTAAATCTTCAATGACTGATCTTTGAAACAATTCAATGTAATGATTAGTTGATAATGATGGTATAAATTGGGATTTGACCTTTATGTCTGTATGAATATAATCATCAAACAGATGGGTAGTTAGGCCCTCTGTTTCTGAATATATTACCTGCATATTTCTATTGGGGGTCATGTTATTAACTAAAATGGTCTGTGTATTCTCCATGTGTATATATTTTTGTTGTTTGAGTTTCTTCTGTGCGAAAATTTTTTGCAAAGATAATTTTCTTGTAAATTTGTTGACATCAACAAATAGATGATATAAATTGTGGGGATTGGGTGGACAATAGGAGAGATCCTTATGGAGTACTCTTTTTTCATTGGTGGTTAGAGTGTGTGATGGCAAATTAAATATGCCCTGTTCTAGTTTGGATAGTTTCTCTTTTTGGGCTGAAAGACCCCTTCCTCTTGAACCTCTTGGTCTGAAGGGAGTGGTCTTTTTCTTTGATTTTCTAAATTGGTGTGCGGAAAAAATAATCTGTTTTGGTTGTGGCCGTTCTCTAAAAAAGTTGAAGAGTAATCATGTGAAGTGCTGGGAGTGTTTTCTCCATCAGATATTGATGCTAAAATGCCATATCTGTTGTGATGTTCAAAGGAAATGTTTGGTTTAGATGTCTGGTCATGTGGTCTTTCTAGAAGAGTTCTGTGGTTCTGTTGTAAATAATCATCTTTTGTGCCCTGATTAAAGGTGTTTTTTTGTGTATTTTGATGTGAATAAGGCATAGGGCCTTGATAAGGAGAATTGTAACGTGGTTTGTAAGTGTTATTCTTATTCCCATGAAATTGACTTTGATAAGTCCCATGGGGATGGTATGGTGTATGTCTGTTTGTGTTTGATTGGTGAGTTCTTGGTCCATAATTACTCTGATTTGCTGTGTGATTTGATCTGTGAGTGTCTTGGTGATCATATCTGTAATTTTCACTGTAATTATGGTGTGTATTCCTCTGATTTCTAAAATGTTCTCTTTGATAACTTCTATCTTGGACTGTGGTCCAGTTCTGGCCTTCTCTTTTGTGAGGAGCATAAGAGTTCTGATATCCCCTAATGTTTTCCTTGGATGGGGGTATGGGCTTCTCTTTCTCTATTCTATTGAAAGTATATACTTGGTCATTGTTGTAATCTATTTGATCCCTTTGTAGTTTTTTGCTTTTATTTAAAACAATCTCATCTTGATATTTATCAGTACGGTCATTAATTTCTTTTAGAGTTTTTGGGTACTCTAGATTATTAGCATGCACCTGTAGGTCTTTTTGAATTTTTTCTATGTTGTGACTACACTCATCAGTGAGTTTTTGTCTATGGTCTATTAGAATTTTTATTAAACTAAAGGAACATTCATCTAAGGCTTTATACCAACTGTCTAGGAGGTCCTTATCTTCTTTAAAAGAACAATGTTTCAAAATTCGAAAGCCTCTAGGAATCTGTTTAGTTTCTAAATATTTTTCTAGAGTTTTTAGATCCCACCAATGACGGTGTTCTTTCATTAGTTCCTCTTCAAGCAGATGGAACAAATCTTTCATATATTTTAGAACATTGGGGTCAGAATATGTTTCTAGGGTCACAGTGCTGCTTTGTAGGATGTAATTAGAGCGTTTTTTATTTCTATCATCCTTGGACTGCATCCTAAGAATTCAGTATCTGTTCGAAGGTGTAAATATGGAAACAGTGTAAAGGGAATATATTGTGAGGTATGGGACTAAGTGTGTTGATGCTTGTGTATCTAGGAAAAAGAAACAGTGTTTGGTAAATAAAGAGATTAACTACTGTGTAAGATTGATAAGCGAGACTGTCCCCTGATATACACCAGAAAGCAAAAAGTATTCAAGTAATTCATAGAAGGAAAAACTGAGAGGACGCGCTGTTAAGAAAAAGTGGTGTGTAATAAAAAACCCTATAGTGTATAATAGATGTATTGTCTGTGAAAAAGTGTATCAGGGCAAAGGTGTATATGATTGGAAAGTGAGTAGGATTTGTTATAGAAGAACAAGTGTACAACCTTGTTGTAATCAGTGGCGGTTAAAACAAATGTAGTACAATAAGAACATAAATAAATAGATTGTTACATAAAAAGAATAAAACATATGCAAAGAAATATAAAAAGTTGAGTCATATATATATATGTAATAAAAAAAAAGTCCAAATCCTGAAAAAATATGTGATATAATGTTCAAAGGTAAAAAGTCCACTTCAAAGTAAAGGATATAGTAAGAACAAAAAGTTCAAAAACTTAAGGCTTGCTCCGCTTGTGTCCACAGTGTTATGGATCAGGGAATCTAAGAGGATGAAAAGACAAGGGGTGCCAACATAGTGTGAATCGGTTTAGGACAAATATCAAACAATAAGTTGCAAGAAAACTACTCACAAGTGGAGTGGCACCTAGAATCAACTAGGTGCGTGCAGGCAGGCTGACATTCAGGACCAGCAGTCAGTACGCTGGGGGTCTCACCCAGGAGACCTGTGGGTGGGTGGATGAAATCAGCTGTGTATCGTGCAGTGAGCTGGATCGCCACGGGAGAATTTCAAGCGGCTGTGTTGTTTTTCCCAAGATAGCTGCTCACACGATCTGACTTGTTCCCAAACAGACTGACAATGTCAGTGTAAGGAATAAACTGTTTGAAATCTAACTGAATAAAAACACTGCATACAGCAGTATATTGAAAAGCACAGAAACCGGGTCTGTATAAAAACAAGTATTTATTTGCTACGCGTTTCTCAGTCCGTAAAGGACCGTTTCCTCAGGCATATACAAAGCAAAAAACTACAAAGGGATCAAATAGATTATAACAATGACCAAGTATATACTTTCAATAGAATAGAGAAAGAGAAGCCCATACCCCCATCCAAGGAAAACATTAGGGGATATCAGAACTCTTATGCTCCTCACAAAAGAGAAGGCCAGAACTGGACCACAGTCCAAGATAGAAGTTATCAAAGAGATCATTTTAGAAATCAGAGGAATACACACCATAATTACAGTGAAAATTACAGATATGATCACCAAGACACTCACAGACCAAATCACACAGCAAATCAGAGTAATTATGGACCAAGAACTCACCAATCAAACACAAACAGACTTACACCATACCATCCCCATGGGACTTATCAAAGTCAATTTCATGGGAATAAGAATAACACTTACAAACCATGTTACAATTCTCCTTATCAAGGCCCTATGCCTTATTCACATCAAAATACACAAAAAAACACCTTTAATCAGGGCACAAAAGATGATTATTTACAACAGAACCACAGAACTCTTGTAGAAAGACCGACATCTAAACCAAACATTTCCTTTGAACATCAGAACAGATATGGCATTTTAGCATCAATATCTGATGGAGAAAACACTCCCAGCACTTCACATGATTACTCTTCAACTTTTTTAGAGAACGGCCACAACCAAAACAGATTATTTTTTCCGCACACCAATTTAGAAAATCAAAGAAAAAGACCACTCCCTTCAGACCAAGAGGTTCAAGAGGAAGGGGTCTTTCAGCCCAAAAAGAGAAACTATCCAAACTAGAACATGGCATATTTAATTTGTCATCACACACTCTAACCACCAATGAAAAAAGAGTACTCCATAAGGGTCTCTCCTATTGTCCACCCAATCCCCACAATTTATATAATCTATTTGTTGATGTCAACAAATTTACAAGAAAATTATCTTTGCAAAAATTTTTCGCACAGAAGAAACTCAAACAACAAAAATATATACACACGGAGAATACACAGACCATTTTAGTTAATAACATGACCCCCAATAGAAATATGCAGGTAATATATTCAGAAACAGAGGGCCTAACTACCCATCTGTTTGATGATTATATTCATACAGACATAATGGTCAAATCCCAATTTATACCATCATTATCAACTAATCATTACATTGAATTGTTTCAAAGATCAGTCATTGAAGATTTAGAAAAATTATCCAAAAATCAAAAGAAACAATATTATTTTCACAAAAGTGAACATACAGCTTTATGTACTTTGGCTAACAACCAACATTTGATAATCAGGGATGCCGATAAGGGAGGTGGTATTGTTTTACAAGACATTGGGGACTATCTAAAAGAGGAAAACAAAATCTTAACTGACACAAAATATTATAGAGAAATCATGTTCAACCCCACTAATGCCTTCTTAAAGGGATATAATGATCTGATACAGAAAGGTATTGCATCGGGCATTTTGAATAAAGAAGAAAAAGAATTTCTAAAAGTAACCAATCCGAGTGTGGCACACTATTACCATCTGCCCAAAATCCACAAAAATCAAATTAATCCACCGGGGCGCCCTATCATAGCAGGCATAGGCAATCTCACCTACAACTTATCTTTTATTTAGACCAATTTCTACAGAAATATGTGGTCAATTTACCCTCTTACATCAAAGACAGTACCCACCTTTTATATCAACTCAGAAATGTCTGTAATAACAATGATCTAATATGGATCACTTGTGATGTTGGTTCCCTTTATTCTAATATTTGCCACAACATGGGAATCAATGCGATTTCTGTTTTCTTAGAGAAAGATCTATACATGCCAGATCTTCAAAAGGAATTTATTTTGGAAGGGATAGATTATATACTCAAACATAATTATTTTATTTTTCAGGACAAGTTTTTCCTGCAAGTCAAGGGTACGGCCATGGGTACCAGGTTCGCCCCAAGCTTTGCTAATCTGTTCATGGGAATTTTTGAAGACCAATATATCTATTCTGCAAGCTTTTGGACGAACCTGGTATTCTATGGCCGCTACATTGACGATCTCATTTTTGTTTTAAGAGGGGACACCATTCTAGCCAATTCAATAGTAGAACATCTAAACACCAACCATATGGATCTTACTTTCACAGCTAATATCCAAGATTCCTCAATAGAATATTTGGACTTATTGTTGAGCTGGGGTAATACAGGGAATTTTGTTTCCAAAACCTTTTTTAAAAAGGTGGACAGCAACAGTTACCTGGATTATTCCAGTAACCACCATATTGGGTGGAAAAGAAATATCCCTTTTAGCCAATTCCAAAGAATACGTTGGAATTGTTCAGATTTAGACACCTTTGACTCACAAAGCATGATTCTTTATCAATGTTTTCTAGACAAGGGTTACCCTGGAGACTTACTTGATCGATGCCTCAAAAAAGCACGAGACTTGGATAGAGATCTCTTTTTCAAAAAGTTTGAAAATAACACAACTAACCTTAGTAAAACAATGAATATGGATGTTGATGGCGAACCTCCCTTTATAAAACAATACAACAGTAATCACAAAAAAATTTGTAATATACTTAATAAACATTGGAATATTATTCAAAAGGATCCTTTTTTAAAAAATATAGTCAAGGAGAGACCTAAAATCGTCTACAGATGGGCACCAACCCTTAGGAATAAACTAGCACCTAGCAAAAGGGTCAAACATAGTCAATCATCTTAAAATAATTCGAAAAAAACACATAGTTTTTTGAAATTATATGGCTCATATAAATGTGGCAAAAGAGGATGTAATATGTGTAAATTTATTAGTCCTCAAAAAACATTTAAATCCAATACCACCGGTTTGACTTATCGGATCTAACATCGCCTCAATTGCGAATCTAAGTACATTATTTATCTCTTAAATTGTGTTTGTGGGGTCCAATACATTGGACCTACCATTAGAAACATACGCACCCGTTGGGGTGAACATTTTCGGAATTGTAAAAATGGTAAAAAAAGTAAAATTAACCACAGTGTACCAAACCATTGCAAAATGATGCATGATGGTAGAGCAGACATTTTCAAAATCATTCCGATAGACCATGTACCTCCATCCACTGATTATGACCGTCTAATCAAACTTAGACAATTAGAAACTTACTGGATACACAAACTTAAAACTTTGTATCCACTGGGTTTGAATGCCAATGTTGATTTGGCTGCTTTTATATTAGTCTGTTTTCACTATAACCATACACAGAGACACATCACATTTAGCAATAGATCCATAATGATGTTTTCAAATATACTCATCATTACAATATTATCACCAGAAATATATACTAACACTGAGAACCAATGAGATAAATCACTGCAATTAGTGCACAGTATTACAAATGTCATATCTATAGGATTAGAGTCAACTAAACCAAGATTACCATATATTTTGTCATTTCCAGATAGCTCATTAGACTCAGCATAGGTTTCTCACACACATGGACACTGGTTCGTTTCCAATCCAAAAATATTGAAATAAATAATTTATCACACACATGGACACTGGTTTGTTTCCAATCCAAAAATATTGAAATAATTTATTACCAATACGAGCCGAGCAAATAAATATTACAAGTAGTGTCATACAGAATCACAATAGCCAGTATTTAGAAAATTTATTCTCACAAAACGAAGGTCCTTTATATTTTTAACAGTATATTATTTTTTATTATCTTTCAATATATTTTCCATACAAACAATCTTACCACTTTTTCAGCAGCACCACAACATTCAGTACATAGCGTAATTAGATTTCCCCAAACAAGGGTCTTAATTTTCTTAGAGCAATCTTCATTCAATAAAATCAATATTTTTAAAGACATCCAATATATATATATTTATATTTGGGGCCGTCAATCCACAATAACTGTCATATTTGTTTCTCTGGAATAAAGATACAAGGGCTCTTTATAAGAACAATGTTTTTTAATCAACAACCCTATCACATTTTTGTTCAACTTAATTTCAAGTTTTGGTATAATTTGATCAATACCAATCTCATTTGTTGTCATATCTGAATATCTCTTTTAGATCAGCAAAAGCCTAGCATACACAAGGTCAAGGGTTCGAGCCCAACCGTGAAAAATATATATATTTTTTTTTTTTTAAAGTGTTTACTACTTTTTAATGTAATTCAAGTGCTAGTTACTATTGGGATCCTTTTTCAATATAACCCAATTAGATTCAAGAGAGAACATTTACAACATGTTCACATCTTCTAAAAATATATATGGGCCTTGCACTTTTAGAAATATCATCACAGGTGTTACCCATCAATGTAAATATATGCTGGTTTTATATGTATGTCTCTCTTTTACATGATATACACATATTTTCAGATTGCTGCTTAACACGATACCGATATATGTTCAATTTTTATTGTATTAATGTTGTTTTATAAAAACATTTTATTGTTAATTTTTTTTAAATTTTTTTTTTTGGAGATGACCTCCACAATAGAATCCGGGTCACGGTCAGGTATAAATAGTAACCTGTTAAACACCTTTGTATATGCCTGAGGAAACGGTCCTTTACGGACTGAGAAACGCATAGCAAATAAATACTTGTTTTTATACAGACCCGGTTTCTGTGCTTTTCAATATACTGCTGTATGCAGTGTTTTTATTCAGTTAGATTTCAAACAGTTTATTCCTTACACTGACATTGTCAGTCTGTTTGGGAACAAGTCCGATCGTGTGAGCAGCTATCTTGGGAAAAACAACACAGCCGCTTGAACTTCTCCCGTGGCGATCCAGCTCTCTGCACGATACACAGCTGATTTCATCCACCCACCCACAGGTCTCCTGGGTGAGACCCCCAGCGTACTGACTGCTGGTCCTGAATGTCAGCCTGCCTGCACGCACCTAGTTGATTCTAGGTGCCACTCCGCTTGTGAGTAGTTTTCTTGCAACTTATTGTTTGATATTTGTACTAAACCGATTCACACTATGTTGGCGCCCCTTGTCTTTTCATCCTCTTAGATTCCCTGATCCATCACACTGTGGACACAAGCGGAGCAAGCCTTAAGTTTTCGAACTTTTTGTTCTCACTATATCCTTTACTTTGAAGTGGACTTTTTACCTTTGAACATTATATCACATATTTTTTCAGGATTTGGACTTTTTTTTAATTACATATATATATATGACTCAACTTTTTATATTTCTTTGCATATGTTTTATTCTTTTTATGTAACAATCTATTTATTTATGTTCTTATTGTACTACATTTGTTTTAACCGCCACTGATTACAACAAGGTTACACACTTGTTCTTCTATAACAAATCCTACTCACTTTCCAATCATATACACCTTTGCCCTGATACACTTTTTCACAGACAATACATCTATTATACACTATAGGGTTTTTCATTACACACCACTTTTTCTTAACAGCGCGTCCTCTCAGTTTTTCCTTCTAGGAATTACTTGAATACTTTATTATAATAGCGGCGCGGTCCGGTCGGCAGATTAGGGGTTAATAAGTGTAGGCAGGTGGAGGCGACGTTGAGGGGGGCAGATTAGGGGTTAATAAATATAATATAGGGGTCATCGGTGTTAGGGGCAGCAAATTAGGGGTACATAAGTATAACTTACCTTGCGGCGGCGTGCGGACGGCAGATTAGGGGTTAAAAAAATTTAATACAGTGGCGGCGATGTGGGGGGACCTCGGTTTAGGGGTACATAGGTAGTTTATGGGTGTTAGTGTACTTTAGAGCACAGTAGTTAAGAGCTTTATAAACCGGCGTTAGCCCAGAAAGCTCTTAACTACTGTTTTTTTTCTGCGGCTGGAGTTTTGTCTTTAGATTTCTAACGGTCACTTCAGCCAAGACTCTAAATACCAGCGTTAGAAAGATCCCATTGAAAAGATAGGATACGCAATTGACGTAAGGGGATCTGCGGTATGGAAAAGTTGCGGCTGGAAAGTGAGCGTTAGACCCTTTAATGACTGGCTCCAAATACCAGAGGGCGGTAAAAACCAGCGTTAGGAGCCTCTAACGCTGGTTTTGACGGCTACTGCCCAACTCTTAATCTAGGCCTAAGAGATTGTATATTTCACTTGCTTATCCATCCAATCACCTGATCATTTACTATATGGTAGACTTGAAATAGAATATTGTGGATTGTAGATATTTATTCATTTATTTTTCTGTTTACCAAGTGATAGTTCTAGAACAGAAAACACACACACACAAACACACACATGTATATATATATATATATATATATATATATATATATATATATATATATATAGCTGTTTACCAAGTGATAGTTCTAGAACAGAAAACACACACACACACAAACACACATATATATATATATATATATATATATACAGATTGAGACATTTCCTTTTTTATAACCCAATAGCTCATAGCGCCCTCCGTAATCAATTTTGTTGAAATTTCTAAATATACAGCTATCTAGGAAGGACGTAATACATAAGAGAGTGGCTAGATTGGGATTCGTTCAGCACTTCATTTCATACCAAATACCAAGATTAACAGTATGCAATATTAATACCTGAAAAAAAAATGGCTCTAACTTTTCCTTTTTACAATAGTGAGCTTTTAAACATCCTTTAAACTGCAAAATGTGTTTTATAAAAAGGTGCCTTTTCTACTAATAAGTTACTTAATTCTTGCAAAACTAATTTCTTACTTTACAGACCTGCGAGTAGATTACGAGTCTTGCGTTAGGGTTAAAAAGCAGCGTTGAAAGGTCCCAACTCTGCTTTTTACCGCCCACTGGTATTACGAGTCTTGAAATGACAGGCTCACCACTTACTTTTTTCGCCAGACTCGGAAATACCGCAAATCCACTTACGTCAATTGCGTATCCTATATTTTCAATGGGAATTGCATAGCGCCGGTATTTCGAGTCTGACCAAAAGTGAGCGGTACAGCCTCTCCTGTCAAGACTGATACCGCATTTTAAAGTCAGTAGTTAAGAGTTTTACACTACAACGCTGTAGCTTAAAACTCTTAACTACAGTGCTAAAAAGTACACTAACACCCATAAACTACATATTAACCCCTAAACCGAGGTCCCCCACATCGCAAAAACACTAAAATTAATATTTTAACCCCTAATCTGCTGAACCGTACATCGCCGCCACTATAATAAATATATTAACCCCTAAACCACCGCACTCCCGCATCGCAAACACTAGTTCAATATTATTAACCCCTAATAATTGCATCCTAATAATTGCATCAGTCAAAAGGATTTTTTCTACCTTAATTCCGATTGGCTGATAGAATTCTATCAGCCAATCGGAATTGAAGGGACACCATCTTGGATGACGTCATTTAAAAGGACCTCATTCTTCAGTCGGCCATCGTTTGAAGAGGATGCTCCACGTCGGATGTCTTGAAGATGGACCCGCTCTGCGCCGGATGGATGAAGATAGAAGATGCTGCCTGGATGAAGACTTCTGCCCATCTGGAGGACCTCTTCTGCCCAACTTGGATGAAGACTTCTGCCCGTTTGGAGGACCTCTTCTGTCCGGCTTGGATGAAGACTTCTGCCCGTCTGGAGGACCACTTCTGCCCGGTTGGGTGAAGACATCTCATGGTAGGGTGATCTTCAAGGGGTTAGTGTTAGGTTTTTTTAAAGGGGGATTGGGTGGGTTTTAGAGTAGGGTTGGTTGTGTGGGTAGTGGGTTTTAATGTTAGGGGGGTTGTAATTTTTTTTTTAACGTTAAAAGAGCTGATTACTTTGGGGCAATGCCCCGCAAAAGGCACTTTTAAGGGCTATTTGTAATTTAGTGTAGGGTAGGGCTTTTTTTATTTTGGGGGGCTTTTTTGTTTTGTTAGGGGGATTAGAGTAGGTGTAATTAGTTTAAAAATCTTGTAATTATTTTATTATTTTATGTAATTTAGTGTTTTGTTTTTTTCGTACTTTAGATAATTTTTTTAAATTGTAATTAATTGTATTTAGTTTAGGGAATTAATTTAATTATAGTGTAGTGTTAGGTGTAATTGTAACATAGGTTAGGTTTTATTTTACAGGTAAATTTGTCTTTATTTTAACTAGGTAGTTATTAAATAGTTAATAAATATTTAGTAACTATTGTACCTAGTTAAAATAAATACAAAGTTGCCTGTAAAATAAAAATAGACCCTAAGATAGCTACAATGTAACTATTAGTTATATTGTAGCTATCTTAGGGTTTATTTTATAGGTAAGTATTTAGTTTTAAATAGGAATAATTTAGGTAATTGTAGTAATTTTATTTAGATTTATTAAAATTATATTTCAGTTAGGGGGGTTAGGGTTAGGTTTAGACTTAGGTTTAGGGGTTAATATGTTTATTATAGTGGCAGCGACGTGTGTGGCAGATTAGGGGTTAATAAATGTAGTTAGGTTACGGCGACATTGGGGGCAGCAGATTAGGGGTTAATAAATATAATGTAGGGTTCAGCGATGTTGGGGGCAGCAGATTAGGGGTTCATAACTGTAACATAAGAAAGAAAGAATGCGCTGGCTCAACAGTAGAGGGGTAATCAAGGTTTTATTTGCAGTCCAAACAGTTACAAGTGAGTGAGGTCACAGTCAGGAACGCCTGACGCGTTTCACGCATGCGTGGATGCGATTCATCGGAGGCTGTTAGAATAAGACTGTGAAAGCTTTTTAAACTGTATTTTCACCAATCCTAGAGAGGCAATGGTCTAAGCCAATCAGTGTGGCATCACTGAACCATGGCTGAACGTCATAAACATTAAAACCCTCATTCAATGGCGGGGGGGGTTAATATCAAATGTTGGTTCAGTGGTGACACAAAATGGTACTTTAAACACAATAAAATAAAGTAAAAAACAAAGAACAGTAAGGGTAGTATAAAAAATAATAAGTAAAAGTACCAAAATAAAATAAGGATAAAAATGAAATTAAGAATAAAAATAAAAATAAAAATGAAAATGTGTTTCCTAGTATACATGTGAATATGAGCAAGATAAAATGTATAGTTCTAAGTATATATTTTGTTACTCAATAAATGATATTAACACAAGCACTAAAGGAAACACAAAAAAATATATATCTAAAAAAGCTAAAAAATAAGAAAATTCATTAAAAGGAAGACTAAAGTATGGATTGAAGTATAAACAAAATGATCAATCCAAAAAAATATTTAATCAAGTCTGTTATATAGAGATATAAAGATATCATAAGCTATATTTTATGTAAATATGTATATATATATATAGCTTATTAGACCACAAAGTTGGGCTTGGCAAATGATAGGGAGTTAACACTGTAGTATATATAAAGTGTTAAATAAGATAGTATACACCATGTGTACTGAGCTTACTAAAATAGACACTGAGGGTATCTCTAATATTGAACCAAAGATAGTATCACAATGGGAAATAAGGTGATCCTAAATGGAGTTCAATATTGCTGATCTAGAAAAGATCTACATCTGTATGTTCAAATTTAGTATTCTATCTAAGTCATGCTATATTTGGGCCCATATTGCAGACCTGGAAAGGTCTATACATATAGATCCACATCTAGCCGTCTATTGATTCCATGAGGATATCTGGTATTCAATTTAACTATCCAGAACACTTCTCTTTTTAAGAGTTTAGCAGTTCTATCACCCCCTCTGGCATCTTTTACTATCCTCTCTATTCCCTGAAATGAGAAATAAGCGGTGCCTATGCCATGTTGGCGGAAATGTTTGGCCACCGGGGTCCTAGCTTCTTTTTCAGTTAGGGATGATAAATGCTCCCTAATGCGATCTGTTCACGGGCGTGTAGTGATGCCTATGTATTGCTGGAAGCAAAATTGACATGTGATAAGGTATATTACATGTTGCGTGGTGCAATCTGTCCTCTGTTTGATTATGTAGGTTTCATTAGTATTGGTTGAGGAAAAAGTGTGAATTTTATCAGTAAACTCACAACTTTTGCAAGGCCTTTGGCCACATTTAAATGAGCCTGGGTCAAGCCACATGTTACAACCTATTGTTCAATCCCTACCGGGTTATATTAAAGACAGCAGCCATCTAATTCAACAACTCAGTAAAGTCAAATGGAATTGTGACTACACTTGGCTCACAATAGATGTAGCTGCGCTTTATTCAAGTATACCCCATATGACAGGCCTCAGAGCACTCCATGAAATGTTGCTTAGACACACAGATTTTGACACAGGTTTTATTACATTTATAGTAGAAACCGCAGAGTTTTTACTAAAACATAATTACTTTGTACACGAGGGTGATTATTATTTACAGAAACGTGGCACAGCCATGGGGGCTAAATTTGCCCCGGCTTATGCCAATATTTACATGGGTTGGATGGAACTTTGTTTCATTTTTTCAACTGAGTTCCCATTTAAGAATAACATCAAACTATACGGCTGTTTTATCGATGACCTTATAATCATTTGGGACAAAACACAAGATGAGCACACCATTGAGCAATTTATGACTTACATTAACAATAACCAACTTAACTTAGTTTTCACACACAATAGTGACAATCAGTCTATTGATTATTTAGACTTGAAACTTAGTGCTAACTTATCAAATTTAGATATATTCACATCCACATACAGAAAACCTACATCGAAAAATACCATCCTAAGAGCTGACTCATGTCATGTCCCACACCTCAAGAAGGGCATACCGAAAGGTCAATACTTAAGGCTTCGTAGAAACTGTTCCAACTTAGACATGTATAGGCTAGAAGCTAAAGAATTAACCAGTAGGCTTGTGAAAAGGGGTTATAACATATTTAAACTTGATCAAATTAACAAAGACGCAGAAAAAATAAAGAGAAACACTCTATTTCATAAAAAGGATAGAACACAAAGTGAGGAAACTATTGTCTTTTCTACACAGTTTAGTAGGCAATATTATAAGATTTGTAAAGTAATTAAGAACAATCTGACTATATTGAAGAGTGACGACATATTGAAACAGGTAGTCTCTAAAGAGATAAAGTTTGTAGCCAAAAAAGCACCATCAATTGGAGACTTAACTAATAGAAAATTTTCAGAGAAAACACAAACCCAAACCAATTGGTTGAGTCTCAACCCAGGCTCATTTAAATGTGGCTGAAGGCCTTGCAAAAGTTGTGAGTTTGCTGATAAAATTCACACTTTTACCTCAACCAATACTAATGAAACCTACATAATCAAACAGATGATAGATTGCACCTCACAACATGTAATATACCTTATCACATGTCAATTTTGCTTCCAGCAATACATAGGCATCACTACACGCCCGTTAAAAGATCGCATTAGGGAGCATTTATCATCCCTAATGGAAAAAGAATCTAGGACCCCGGTGGCCAAACATTTCCGCCAACATGGCATAGGCACCGCTTATTTCTCATTTCAGGGAATAGAGAGGATAGTAAAAGATGCCAGAGGGGGTGATAGAACTGCTAAACTCTTAAAAAGAGAAGTGTTCTGGATAGTTAAATTGAATACCAGATATCCTCATGGAATCAATAGACGGCTAGATGTGGATCTATATGTATAGACCTTTCCAGGTCTGCAATATGGGCCCAAATATAGCATGACTTAGATAGAATACTAAATTTGAACATACAGATGTAGATCTTTTCTAGATCAGCAATATTGAACTCCATTTAGGATCACCTTATTTCCCATTGTGATACTATCTTTGGTTCAATATTAGAGATACCCTCAGTGTCTATTTTAGTAAGCTCAGTACACATGGTGTATACTATCTTATTTAACACTTTATATATACTACAGTGTTAACTCCCTATCATTTGCCAAGCCCAACTTTGTGGTCTAATAAGCTATATATATATACATATTTACATAAAATATAGCTTATGATATCTTTATATCTCTATATAACAGACTTGATTAAATATTTTTTTGGATTGATCATTTTGTTTATACTTCAATCCATACTTTAGTCTTCCTTTTAATGAATTTTCTTATTTTTTAGCTTTTTTAGATATATTTTTTTTTGTGTTTCCTTTAGTGCTTGTGTTAATATCATTTATTGAGTAACAAAATATATACTTAGAACTATACATTTTATCTTGCTCATATTCACATGTATACTAGGAAACACATTTTCATTTTTATTTTTATTTTATTCTTAATTTCATTTTTATCCTTATTTTTTTTTGGTACTTTTACTTATTATTTTTTATACAACCCTTACTGTTCTTTGTTTTTTACTTTATTTTATAGTGTTTAAAGTACCATTTTGTGTCACCACTGAACCAACATTTGATATTAACCCCCCCCCCCGTCATTGAATGAGGGTTTAATGTTTATGACGTTCAGCCATGGTTCAGTGATGCCACACTGATTGGCTTAGACCATTGCCTCTCTAGGATTGGTGAAAATACAGTTTAAAAAGCTTTCACAGTCTTATTCTAACAGCCTCCGATGAAGCGCATCCACGCATGCGCGAAACGCGTCAGGCGTTCCTGACTGTGACCTCACTCACTTGTAACTGTTTGGACTGCAAATAAAACTTTGATTAGCCAGCATCTCTACTGTTGAGCCAGCGCATTCTTTCTTTCTTATCTGCCTACTAGTGGTTGGGCATTGCTGCTCTTGCTGCCGTCCCAACCTGGATCCTGGACATACATCCTGCCTTTCTACGAGAGATCACTCACAAGAGACTATCAACGACAGGGGTGATGTATCAGGAAGTACACTCTACACAGCCTGATATCCTTGCACGCCAAGAAGGACACGCATACTGCACCCCCCCGGGAGGGTTTTCATTGCCTATCCGTGAGGAAGTACAGCAGCGTGCCCAGGCACCCCACCAGATTAGTGGAGGGTAAGATCTAATGGCACTTTTGACTGTGTACATATACATATCCCTAACACCCCTGACACTCAGGCTGAAGTGGACTACCTTAAACAGGAATCTCTTTGGTATCCAGTGTTGTGGACATCACATGAACATTAATTGTTTGTTCCCTTACATGTAAATTATTGGGACTATACATTCCCCACTTTGAAGGATTCTTACGTAGACCCTTAAGAAGAAACCGAGGGGGATTTTTCCTGAACACACTGTTTCTTGTTATATTTCGTTCATAACTGTAATGTAGGTGGCGGCGATGTTGAGGGGGGCATATTATGGGTTAATAAGTATAAGATTAGGGGTATTTAGACTCAGGGTTCATGTTAGGGTGTTAGGTGTAGACATAAAATGTGTTTTCCCCATAGGAATCAATGGGTCTGCGTTAGGAGTTTTAAGCTGCTTTTTTGCAGGTGTTAGGTTTTTTTGTCACCCGGCTCTCCCCCATTGATTCCTATGGGGAAATCATGCACAAGCACGTTCAGCCAGCTCACCGGTGACTTAAGCAGTGCTGGTATTGAGGTGAGATGTTGAGCAAAATTTTGTTCTTCGCTCACTTTTTTGCGGTTAACGCGGGGTTTGTAAAATCCCGTAATACCAGCGATGTCTATAAGTGAGTGGTGAGCATAAACTGCTTGTTAGCACCGCACAGTTTCTAACGCAAAACTCATAATCTAGGTGCTGGATTGCAAGATTATTTCTAGATCAAAACTTTGCCAAATAAAAAAAACTTTTTTTTTTTTTACAATAAACAAAGATAGAAAAATGTATAATCAACAATTATACAGTATAATGCATATAAGTAACACATCATAGACACATTCACTATATGCCCAAATTAATTATAGCCACACCTGGCTACGCAGACAAATAACAGTTTTTTTTATTGAGCCTATAAAGCCCCATTCTACATCACAACAGTGTGTGTTTTGTTTTTCCTTTTTTAAAAAGAGATCTAGGTGTTTTGGCTCTTCAAGACCCCCATCTGACAATTCTCTTTTAAACAAGAGGTCTTAGAGGTCTGTGGCTAGTAAGGGAATAGAGATGACAAGTTTTGAGCATACCCCATCCAGCTCTGATTGGGTCTACAGTGCTAAGGTAAATTGCCTGGTTTGTTGACAGGATCCAGTAATGAACAGCAAACAGTTGTCAAGATAACTTCAGAATAATCCATGAACAAGTCAGGGCTGAAAGTCAGAAGATCAGTCTTAAACCAGGTATTAAAGCAGAGATATAAAGCAGGTATGGGGGTCAAGGCACAGTTCCAAAGTTCATTAACCAGTAAATCAATCCTTATGTAGCAGATTTTTGTGGAATGGTAAGACAAATAGCATAATCCAGAAATGTTGCCAGGGGCAAGATCAAGGAAACAGGCCAGGAACAAGAATGAATTAGTCTTCATACAAATAACTGAGCACTGAATAGGAGTCTGAGATAATTGTTTAACATCTCCCATTCAGGCTTAGTGCCAGGATCCTCCAGTGAAAGTGTGCCTCCTGACTTTGACTTCATTAGCAGCATGGCAACAGGTACCCAGCCCATGTTAAGTGCGTGGGAGCCTGATATTTACTTTCATATTGAGTATAAATTACCTTTCCTATACATACTTGTAATTTAGTATGTTCTTGTTTCATAAGATTTGCCTTTTGAATAAAAGAATAATAATCTATAGCCAATCTTTTGTAATGTAAAATTGATGGTGAGGTAATTCCCCCTACATAACATGAGGTTAACTTAATACTGATATGAATTTAAATTTATGTAAGACTATCAACATCTTGTCCCAAAGAACCCACTTAAGCATCTTGTATATTAATAGACGCATTTATTGTAAATTCCTCTTACCAATATATATATATTAAGGTAACAACCTTCTTAAACATTATTTCTCTATATTTCCTTGCAGTAACTTAAATAGTCCTATTCTGCTCTAGAAGCTCCCTTTTTCTTAATTTACCAAAATTATTGTATTCTTGTACTGAGATAAACACAAAAGTTTGAGTGTTTGAACTTTCAATTTTGCAGAGTAAAATTAAGAGATTGTTTTCCTCCTTTTAAATAGCTTGTTACATATTGGGGGAAATTATTTTCTTATTTTTTTAATTACTTCTGCTGAATAATTTTGAAAAATGATCCGTGTTCTTAACTTATTTTGGGCAACTTTCTTTATGTTCTCAGTATTAGAATTTTATCTTGAAAGTTTAAATATTTCATTACTATCTGCCTTTGTGTGCTTTGAGTTATTAGTTTCTCTTCTGTCTGTACCCACCTATTCGTCCTTTAAACAACCAGTGGGATTCTTAAATCAGGAGTTTTAAGTATTGGTAAGAAATTTTCTCTGTAAGGTTAACTTACCTAAAATTATTCCTTCTAGATCTGTTCTCCAGATAGTCAACTTTATTTTGTAGTGATTTAGTCTGTATTTGTAACTCTTCAATTTATTTTTGATGCTTATTTTGTTTACCTTCTAATTCAGACATGCAAGACTCTGGGAATTTTAGGTAGCTGTTTCACTATGTCACGGTTGACTGAGCTACTAATTCTTGTTTTGGTCCTTTTTCTTTTAGTCTTTTAGTCTTTTAGTCAAGATCTGTGATGTTTTAGATGTATTCTGTAGATATTTCCTTATAAATCTATTAATCCAGACTTTAAAATGGTACTAAAGTTAGTCACCTTTTCAAAGAAGGAACAATGTCCCTCTGAAAAACTCCATAATTAGTAAAAAAAACAATCTTTTAAACTGTTATAAATGTTACATAGGAGAAGCAGATTGGGGAAATTATTGCCCAAATCTAGTACTATTCCCAAACCTATCACTAACCAAGTCATAACTACCATAATGTCACCAGTCTTATGTCTCAAAATGAGTAATAGGTTACAATGTGAAGGGTGATGTAATGTAAGAAATCAGATGGCAGCACTCCAAGATAATAAAAGATGTATATTGATTTACATCTACTCCAAACAAAAATAGGACAACGACGTTCCGGGGGTTACCCCTTAATCATGTTGTTTATATCACATACAAGAATTGCACCTTATAAAAATTAAAAATCCCACCCCTTCATCACAATTAACACACCTGTGTTTACAAACTCTCTGGTAAATACAAAATATACTACCACCTAGTGGTAATAAAAAACCTACAGTCTCCAACTAACTTTAGCCATCTAGTGGACAAAAACATATATTGCATATATTTTATCAAAAATGTACATATGTATAGAACAATCTAAAAACCCATAGAACACACCATGGGGCCCATTTATTAAGCTCCGAATAGAGCTTGTGAGCCCGTGTTTCTGGCGAGTCTCAGATTCGCCAGAAACACCAGTTATGAAGCAGAGGTCTAAAGACCGCTGCTCCATAACCCTGTCTGCCTGCTCTGATGAGGCGGACAGGAATCGCCGGAAATCAACCCAATTGAGTATGATCGGGTTGATTTATACCTCCCTGCTGGGGGCCGATTGGCTGCGAGTCAGCAGGGGGCGGCGTTGCACCAGCATTTCTTGTGAGCTGCTGGTGCAATGTTAAATGCGGAGAGCGTATTGCTCTCCGCATTCAGCGAGGTCTTGCGGACCGGATCCCCACTGTTGGATCAGGTCCGCAAGACCTTTGATAAATAGGCCCCAAAATATTGGAATACTTTTGTATAACATCAAATTGTGCAATTATTTAGTAATATTAGTTACTTTCTGAGCATAGAAATAATACTATCGCTAAGGGTTACAAAAAAACAGATAAATCAAAATCCTTATTCATGCCCATTGGACCCTTAGATTCCAACTTATGGATCCAATATAACTCACGCTGTTTAAGCATAATCTCTCTATTACCTCCACGTCTTGGAATCTCTATATGATCTATAATTTGAAATCTAAGTTGGGACACCTGGCACCAGCTTTTAAGAAATGTTCAGTGACTGGATATTTAATAAATTTAGTTCTAATATTAGATTTATGTTCATTTAATCTTTCTCTTATGTGGCGAGTTGATTTGCCTATGTAAATACAGACACATGGACATTTCAATAAATAAATAGCATATGATGTATTACATGTATAATAACCCTTAATATAGAATTTCTTCCAAGTTTTGGGGTGTGTAAACCTTTGATCATATTGTTGCAATTCGAGCAACTTAAACAGGGGAAGCAGACTGTATTCCTATTACCAATAAAGGATTGTCTACTCTTTTTATCAGATCCAATGTCTGCTTTGATAAGAGTATCCCTTAAGTTGCATGCCCTTCTATATGCTGGCATAGGGGGCTGTTGGAATTCTAATATCTCAGGATTACAGATACGTAATATAAACCAATGTTTGCAAAGAATCTTAAGTGTTTTTTTACTTAATATATTATAATAACTGGCAAAATTTAGTTTGTTTTTTAATAAATCTTTCCTAAAGATTTTCATAACATCAATAATCTATGGATACATTTGGGATCATACCCCCTTTGAATAAATGCTTGGCCCATTTCTTGTAATCTAATCTTTGCAGTTTCATCCTCTGAAACTATGCGTCTTACACGAATCAATTGGCTTCTAGGTAATGATCTCTTCAAATGTGGGGGATGTGCACTACGTTTATGTAGGAGACTATTCCTAGCCATACTCATTTTTATCCCTCATTTTTAATGACTGTAGTATCAAGGAAATCAATACATTATTCACTGTGTATCAGATTTAAAGTGATATGTTTAGTAGCAATATTAAGAGAGTTCACAATCCTCACCAGGGACCCAATGTCACCCAGCCACACACCAAATATATTGTCTATATAGCACCACCAAGTGGCGCCATATAGTAAAAATAATTAATGTTGATAGACAAAAGTCTCTTCATATAAATTCATAAATATATTGGTGTATGTAGGGGCGACATTGGATGTCTGTGAAAATGATGTCTAATAGCTGCAAAAATAAAATCAATGTGTCTTTTCTTGTATCTACCTGATTGTAACAATGTTAATTGTACTGCTCCCATTCCACTTGAATGTGTAATGGAAGTATATAAGCTAGAGACATCTAAGCTGAATAATATAATCTCATTAATCGGTACAGAAATATTCTCAAATTTTCTAAGAAAATCCTCTGTATCCTGAATATATGAAGATGATTCAACAACAAATTACTTTAATATACAATCTAAATACATAGAGATATTGGAAATGACATAGCCAGTACTGGCCACAATAGGCTGTCCCTGGGGGGTATTTAAAGGGACAGTTTACTCAAAAAATTTCTCCCCTTTAATTTGTTCCCAATAATCCGCTTTACCTGCTGGACTGTATTAAATTGTTTACAAGTAGCTCCTTTACCCTTATATCGGCATATGAAATTGTTGATTTAGCATGTGGTATCCCCACCTATTCTGAAAGTTTGTGGCCGCGCGTACCAGCTATAGATAAGCTTTGTAAACACAGTCAGCAGAAGAAATTACACTCCCAGTCGGATATAGCAGAGATAAGGTAATACAATGTTGATTTTCCATTGTTCTCTCAAAGTACTGGTGATTGTTTTAAGGACAGATATAAGATAAAGAAGCAGGTATATGTGCACAATGTGATACAGTAATGAGATCTGATTATACCTACAAGCTCAACCCATTTTATTAGGTTGTGGCTTCAAAACACAAAATCAGAGCTTTAATATACACAAATAAGCATTAAAAAGCAAATTTTCATACATTTTTTCCTCTGCAGTTGGTAAAAAAAGCAATTGTAAACACATTAAGGGAAAAACTATTTTACAGTATACTGTCCCTTTAAGTTCTTGTGAACCTTAGGTAAGGTATATATAACAGGTGATATATACCTTAGAGATTATTAATGTTATGAAAATTTCTAGGCAAGATTTATAAAAAAACAAACAAAATTGAGGGTAAGAAGGATAAATCCACAGAAAAAAAGAATGATTTTTGCCAGTGATTATCAAAATATTAAGTAAAAAAACACATAAGATTCTTTGCAAACATTGGTTTATATTACGTATCTGTAATCCTGAGATATTAGAATTCCAACAGCCCCCTATGCCAGCATATAGAAGGGCATGCAACTTAAGGGAGACTCTTATAAAAGCAGACAATAGATCTGATAAAAAAAGAGTAGACAATCCTTTATTGGTAAAAAGAATACAGGTTGCTTCCCCTGTTTAAGTTGCTCGAATTGCAACAATACGGTCAAAGGCTCCACTTTTACACACCCCAAAACTGGGAAGAAATTCTATATTAAGGGTTATTATACATGTAATACATCATATTCTATTTATTTATTGAAATGTCCATGTGTCTGTATTTACATAGGCGAATCAACTTGCCAGATAAGAGAAAAGATTAAATGAACATAAATCTAATATTAGAACTGAATGTATTAAATCTAAAGTCCCTGAACATTTCTTAAAAGCTGGACACCAGGTGTCCCAACTTAGATTTCAAATTATAGATCATATAGAGATTCCAAGACTTGGAGGTAATAGAGAGATTATGCTTAAACAGCGTGAGTTATATTGGATCCATAAGTTGGAATCTAAGGGTCCAATGGGCATGAATAAGTATTTTGATTTATCTGTTTTCTTGTAACCCTTAGCAATAGTATTATTTCTATCCTCAGAAAGTAACTAATATTACTAAATAATTGCATTATTTGATGTTATACAAAAGTATTCCAGTATATGGAGTGCTCTATAGGTCTTTTGATTGTTCTATATATATGTACATTTTTGATAAAATATATGCAATATATGTTTTTTTCCACTAGATGGTTAATGTTAGTTGGAGATTGTAGGTTTTTTATGACCACTAGTTGGTAGTATATTTTGTATTTACCTGAGAGTTTGTAAACACAGGTGTGTTAATTGTGATGAAGGGGAGAGATTTAAGGTTTATAAGGTGCAATTCTTGTATGTGATGTATACAACATAATTAAGGGGTAACACCTGAAACGTTGTTGTCCTATCTTTGTTTGGAGTAGATGTAAATAAATACGCATCTTTTATTTTCTTGGAGTGCTGCCATCTGATTTCTTATATTGCATTATTTTTGGGACTTTTTGGTGTGGAGTCCTGGATGGCGTTGTCACCCGTTTGATACACAGGTGCTGGAGAATTTACATTTCTAAAGGGTAATGTCATGGGCAGTGAGATGTTGCTTTAGACAAGATCTCCTTCGATGAAATTGCAGCTGGGATATTGCCTTCAGTAATATTGTGGCCATATGAATAGATATTGTTTTGTTTACACAGTCATTTTTAATAAGTGAAAAAAACTTCTAATTTTGGTTTGGGTACTTTGTTGAGGTGCATCATTTATATGGTTACTGCATTGACTTTGCTTATGTTAGGTAACCATTGTAACCATGGTCTGCATTTTACATATAAGGCTAATCGCTGCACTCCCAGGATCAGTCAGCTATTATTAAATGCCATCTATTATGAATGCATTTTATTCTAGAAGAGCATTATAAAAGTATGAAGTAAAATCCTGAGTGCTGTGTTATTTGTCCCTGTTTGGTGAGGTTATTGTTTTAAATCTCTGTGCCCAAACAGTTGTTCTATGATTCAATGAGGTGCTACACAAGCCTGAGATTAGACATATTGCCCTGGAGCCAATTAAAAATATATTCATCAACAAATTGTCTTGCCTCAGATTTGTGACCCTGAATAGAGGAATCTCAAGTCCCTACAGGCAATACTCCATACACATTTGCATGCATAGAGATGTGCAGCCAAAGTGAATAACGTACTTTGCTTCTGTTGTGTTTTGTTTCTTTTTAATTATAATGAAGCCTCTACACACTTGTTATGTAAGTAGTACAAATAGGTAATTGTTAAGATAGATGTTTGAGGGGGCAAAGCCGGCCGGAGACCAACATGGCCGCATATCTCTAGAGCTCTGTGTAAGTCATCCTGCAGGGCTTACATATCAGGGGAGACCAGACTGAAAAGCGGACCTAACATTGGTGCACCTACACTTTTAACCCTCCCGACCTGAATGAGAGGTCTCAAAGCTCCATCGGGTGCCGGTAACTCCGTTCACACGACATAACATTGAACCCAGACTTAACTCACACTGAGCCAAGCCACATGGCGTGAAACAACAGATCTGAAATGACGGATGAGGTAAGGGCTACACAGAAATCACTCGGATCTCCCAAACCTCCTATACACTCTACAGGGGAGATTAAAATAAACAAAGAAAAATGAAATACCTCATTAACAATAAGGAATTCACAGGAATAGAGCAAAGTTATAAGCAAGAAGAAGGATGAGTAACTCTGGAGCTCCGGCACACAGCCACTTGCAGCTTCAACTATACCTAGCACACCGGCATTGAATAGGCATCTGGTGCAGGACAAAGACTGTTGAGCTACAAGGGCTCAACACGGTGTAGTCCTGTGTCGCACAATCAGAGTCTCATCACTTGAATGCATGGCTGTCATCATACCGCACGGGATATAGTTCGAGCAGTGAGTACTGAGCCATAACGGCTAATAGAACCCAATCTCCTTACCTCTATTTCACCCCATCACACTTTATGAGACTTTTGTGGTCAGATAAAAAGGGGATTATAATTGAGTGGCACCTTTTGCTGGTGCATTGAGCAACATGTAGTGTGTAAGAAACTTTTCTCAGGCTGAGCTTTTCTAACTGAAGCTATTACTTGCTCTGACTAAATGAATGCAAAGAACAAATGGCCTTTTTCACTTATGGTGCGCATGAGATGTGATATTGTTAGTGACAGAGGCGGCAGCATACTGTGCAGTTATGTGATCCCCTAACACCAACTTGTATTCTAAATATTGCTGGGCTTAAATATATAATCTTACTGGTCATATAATCATGGTCTAATATATATGAAAAGTTGTCAGCTGTGAATTTACTTTCTGCTTGTTGAAACCTCCACGTAGTTTGACTTAATACTCCAGACATATACATTATAACCTATTGAACACTGCCATCTAGAGGACATAACAAAGCAGAAGAAAGAGAATATCCACTAAGAGATATTATTTACAGTGAAAGGACAATCCAAACGCTTCTTATAAGATTCATAAGAACTTACAATTTTTGTTTTATGTCTAATAAGACGTTCTGTGTATGTCATGACACCCCCACTCAATAAGGAGGCTTATGTTAACAACATGCTATGAAAGTTACTGGCCAAGTTAGATTACCAGCATCATGATCTTATACAGATTCTAAGAGCTATCGCCAATACAACCCAGAATGGATTTGACGAGTACGGCGATAATCCTAAGGGTTCTTTATTTTCTCTAGAGGCACTTGATGGCCCATACGCTGAGCATCTGCTTGAGGGAGACCATGATATAAGCGATCATTTGGAGATGAGAGAGGATCTTTCTGTATATGTCCCTGAAAACTCTAAGCAAGTTAAAAAATGTCACACCTATCCAAAGCCTTCAATGTAGTTTTGATCACCTATATTCTGACAAGATCACGCCTCAATCAACTTCCCCTCTTGAAAGTGAGGACTTAATCCCAAGGGTAAAGGGTTCTACAGGAGGCACTACATCCTACAACATTTGGTTCCCTTATAGGCTGATGCAACATGATCTGTCCTCTATGGGAGATCTTCCAACTCTGAAAACATCAGAACGCTCCACTCTCCAGAGAGTCAAGATTGGCAGAGCTGGGATTGGCTAACTTTATACCGTCACCTACCCCATTTCATTTTCATTTAGTCTGAGAGACTGGTATGGGACCTAGTGTTGATGGGTGCTTTGTGTTCCTCAGACTGATGTTGCTTTTTCACTACTTGTATAGTATTTATTTTGGGGGAAATATCTATATGATGCCTATCAGCTGAACTTAAGATATAGCCCCCTGTCTTATACTAAGGCACTCTTTGTCATGGAGACTACCTGAGGGTCCAGTTCAGTTAACATGTTATTTTTTTTGAGGTTTTCAAATCACATATCATACATTGAAAATTCAAATTTTCTCAGGGAACATGTTACAATAAAAGATAAGACTGTATTAAACAAAAAGAAAAACATATCTTCATAAAGACTGTGGTATAATTTAGCCCAACATTGAATACCATGGCAGCTCAAATTTAACATATCTCTGGTACATAAACTAATCATAGCTAAATGCTTAAATTATAAACTTGTGTCAGTAACATTACTTGCTCAAACAATCTTTCCCTTAAATTGAATTATAAAAGTGAGACCTCATTTTCATTGATATATTCTACTACCTATTCCTATGAAACAAATATGGACCAGTATGGCCTCAGACGTTCAAATGCAACATAATAGAGGAATTAGTAGATAGAATAGGGAAGGGGTTATTAATAGCCGCTATATTAATGTAGATGTATAATAGGTATGAAGGAAGGTTCAATGGAATCTGCGTTCTTATTGTTTAACCAGTTAACAAATTTTGGGGTGGCGGAGCCACTATTCTTGATATTATGGCCTCAGGGTGAACTCTATAGATATATTCTCATAGCAAAGGCTTCCTAAAACTAGCTTATAGGCAGTTGCGTACCCTAAGATTACGCATATATAAACATGTAATCGAACAGAATAAAGTATCGGACTATATCTTAAGCTCTAAACACCAATATTCTATAATATGTAGATAATAAGTGTATTTAGATAGTCATTGGACAACACATAATGATGGCTATACAATAGACCAGCTCTAATAATTCCTTTTTAGTTGACATGGATACTAGTAGGACTGCCACACAAATATTTATTATGGAGGATATAGTTCAGTGACCTAGGTTCACTAGTGTGGGTTTTTAGTCTTTTGCAGCGAGTATATAAATATACCTTTCCATGAATCAGGCTCCCAAGAAAAGTTATAAGTTGTAGATAGATTAATAGTATGTGTGGGTTGTATTATATGTAAAAAAAAATAAACTGAGTGTGTTAACATCACTTAAGCAACAGCAAAGCTCTAATAAAGAAACAGGCACACAGGGTCTGTATATTCAATAACATAAATATAGAAACAAATCTTAATAATTTCTGAATTGCATAGTTAGCAATTTAACTCTATCAAGAGTAGGGTGATATAAATAGCTGTCAGGTTGTTTGGTCTGTAGGAGTCTATTCTAAAAGTGTTCATCCACTATTAGTGGTAGTAAGCGACAAACTGTATAGGTATATGGACAGAAAATTAGGTGAGAAACAGGTCTCAACATCCAACTAGACTCATCCCACACCATCTGACCTATTCACATTTAGACTAGTGAAAACAGCAGCTAAACAATAATTGAAAATGTATGTGTAAGCGGTTAGTGTAGTACATGCAACTCTTAATATATTGTTGATAGCAGAAAATAATTAGGCCTCGTTACCATCCACCGTCTCGGCAGCTGACAGTAGTAACCAACCTTAGCACTCATCATTACATGAGAGACACCAACCTAGGGTATATATCACAAACATTGCTGATAGGATAAACACTGTGACAAAATGTAGACATAGAGTGTCCCAAAGAATTTCACAGAACAAACAATAATGCATACATTATATAAGAAGTCCATGTGGCTAGATATATAACTAAAACAACAAATAAACTGTATAATTATACATTAAATTGCGGGGGAATGGAATAGATCAGAGTCAAATGAACAGTAAGAGATAGAAAGTTACAGGGGTGTCTATCCAATCCCAGTCTCATACCGATTTAAGCTGGATTTCAACTGTGTTGAACTGTCCTATTCTGAGTCCCAAGCGATGGAGCCAGCATGTGCCCTGATAGGAATTGTCTCTCCCACCCGGCAATAATATAACTCATCCGGTCGGCTTTAATTGCTGCGGTTTGATTTCCATATGTGGACATCAGTATTCTGTGGCTGCAGGGAGTCTCCGGATCCACTGTCCGCCCTCTCCGGGAACTCCATTAAGTTAGGCAGGTCCGCCAAAGTTATAAAGGGCCAGATATCTTTTCGTTCTCTAGGCAGTTGCATGGAAAGTGGAAGAGCCCCTCTCCCTTGCCAAGCCGGATCAATCTGTGTCATTGATAGTGACCACGTCTGCCGCTCCATTGCAATCTTTATTGGGCCTTTAGGTGCAGCTCCCGGTTCAATTGCAAAAGTAGGCATCATGGTGACACATCTAGGGGTGAATGGTGTCTCTGCTATGGCGACCTGAGGATGTGGGTCCAGCTGACAAGCCATATCCTGATCCCAGTCACCTCCTGATATTTCACCACAGATCCCTGTAGTCAGCCTCCGAGCAATAGGTAGTAGTTTGCTTTTCATCGCAGGGCTATATGTGACTGTTATTATAGTCTTCATGCTAGGTTCTGTAGCATCCGTGTCACCATGAGGACCAATTTCTGGTTCACAGTAGTCCCTAACGACTTCATGTTGACTATCGCCATCTTGAAATCCACGTGGTGTGAATAAGTTTTGGAAACCCTGTGCGGCTGATGCTTTAAGCCCAGATATAAAGTCTTCAAATAAGCCATTGATCACATCTTCTAGCGCATGCATTTCAAAATAAAACTCCTTGCTGTATGTGTAGCTGAATCAAATACTCATAAATCCGGTTGTCTGTATCTAAGTATGTGCGATCTGCACAGTAATCTCGAAGTTAACTGAACAACATAGGCTAGCAACACACTCTGGGAAGGTTTTTCCGTGATCTCCTGAAGCAGCTTATACAAATGTCAACTTGAGTTTTGTAGATGTCTAATAAAAACTGCAAAATATTGGTAAAATCTATATGAGGATCAGGAGCTTCCCTAACATGCGTCCTGCCGGTTCAGCTCTTCGCTCCGCCTCAACATGTTATGTTTTAAGTTTCTCATTGCACCTAAAATTGTTAATTAGGCTAAAATGTTCAACAGAATATAACCTTCATCACCATATACCTTTTTGTGACAGCCTTCTCCTTATGCGTAATAGAGTTTAGGTTCTAGGTGGCCTCCCCTCACTTGCAGGTTAGCTTTACTAAGTTTCATTCTGTTGCACAGACTTTCCTTTGCACGGTTTATTATATAAGCTCATATTGCTTAAGTTCCTCTCCCAACCTTATTGACACATCCTTAAATCCAGTTGGGTGCCTTACCTATACGCTAGCTGGAAAGTGTTGCTATGCTCAGAAATGTTAACAATCTATAATATATAGCTCTCTAATGGAATAAGTATGTTGTCTTAGTACAGGTTGTTATGTTCAAAACTATAATATTATAACCTATTTTTGATTAAAGCTAAGGTGTCTCTGGGCCTATACTATTATAACAACGGGTTACTATGCCCTTCCCTAAAAAGGGAAATTCAGCCATTGCTCTATTAAAGATGCCCTAGATTAATATCTTAGTATCATAACTATTTATTTATACTGCAAATATTGGGACACAAGTTATGAGATTTTTCATATGTCTGAATTTATTGCTTTGCTCTAGATATAGTATAGTCCACCCTCTACTTGTATGCAACTTTAGGGTTTGCTGAACTTCTATCTCTTATATAAATATGTAACCCCTTCTATACTATATATCACAGTGTTTCATTGTTGCACAAATATGTTGAGTCTATTAATTTATTACGTGACTTCTTACATATACAGGTACATAATGTCAACCTGCCTAGTGTATACCAGGCAATAATTCAGAAGACTATGTAACGTTTTTATCTATTGCATATTAAGATTCATAATAGATGGCTGCATATATCCTTTGTAAATCTACGTTTAATGAGGGGAATTTTGCTACATACCTGTTTTCCCTGTTATCTTACCCTTCACCTGTCTAATGAAGAACCCAGGAGAGTACTTTATATTTATAGGGCTAATTTATGTTATGCTATTTACAGTATGTCAGATTATTTTCGCCCTCTGTGTACCATAAGCGTGAGGGCATTGGTATATTATATGGTGTCTATCTCTGGATATTTATTCACTATACTATCTCAGGGGTTAAGCATGGTACTACTCATAACATATGTACCCTTCAATTATTTTCCAGTTTAACATTTTAACTAGCTCTGCCTACCCCCCTGTCTTATTTAGGGCGGCTTTTGTCCACTGAAATTCCCTCCCCAAAACATCCATACTGCCAACTCCCCCTTTTGCCTCAATCTTTTTTTTTTATTAGATAAACTAGTTTATGTTTCCCACTGCAAAACGGGGACTATTCTTATTCTTCTTAGAATATATAAAAGAGGTTCTATTCCACCCTATATAAAAGTCTTCTGGACATACCAGTTTAATTTATTTTAGACTATTACTCCCACCTACTAGTTCTTTATGGTAGATTAGTATATTCTATCACAGACTGCTAGAATAGATGACTACGTCATAAGCTCTATAAGCATAATGTCAACACTGTTTCAAAGTTTTTCAGAATGTCTGCCTAGAATTATATTAGACTTGCCTTTCTACTATACCTGTATGTTAAGAATGTATGTTTTACTGGTATTATTGTCTATGGGTGTATTTATCTGTAACATCTTACACAACCTCAATAAAAAAAATTATTTAAAAAAAAAGATAGATGTTTGATGACTATTTACTGTACCCTTCAATTATTTTCCAGTTTAACATTTTAACTAGCTCCGCCTCCCCCCCCTCCTGCTTGTCTTATTTAGGGCAGCTTTTGCCCGCTGAAATTCCCTCCCCCAAAACATCCATACTGCTAACTCCCCCTTTTGCCTCAATCTTTTTTCTTTTTTTTTTTCTCTTGATTAGATAAACTAGTTTATATTTCCCACTGCAAAACGGGGACCATTCTTATTCTTCTTAGAATATAAAAAAGAGGTTCTATTCCACCCTATATAAAGTCTTCTGGACATACCAGTTTAATTTATTTTAGACTATTACTCCCACCTACTAGTTCTTTATGGTAGATTAGTATATTCTATCACAGACTGCTAGAATAGATGACTACGTCATAAGCTCTATAAGCATAATGTCCACACTGTTTCAAAGTTTTTCAGAATGTCTGCCTAAAATTATATTAGACTTGCCTTTCTACTATACCTGTATGTTAAGAATGTATGTTTTACTGGTATTATTGTCTATGGGTGTATTTATCTGTAAAATCTTACACAACCTAAATAAAAAAAAAATATTTAAAAAAAAAAGATAGATGTTTTATGACTATGTACTGTAATCTGCTAAACAGTATTTTATTCTGCAGCTAGATGGTAGTAGCCATCTAACAGAAATATAAGCTCCTGTAAGTAACAGGGTAAACACATGTAAGTCTTTAGTTATATATGTTTTTTTGAGGACAGTGAAAAGACAGGCTTGTAATTCTTTTACCTAGATATTGCAGTGTGAGATATGACTGATTGCGCTGCCAGAATATAAATTACTAGAATGTACAGTATATAAAGTAATCTGCACTGTACAGAAGGTACAATGTAATTGTTCTCTTAAGAAATGTAAAACAAAAACAAAAAAAGCTGTGTTTGAAAACAATAATCTATGTAGCTAATGGGGATATTACAAGCAATACAAGCTACATCTTTTAATCACTAACGGCTAGATTTAGAGTTTTGTCGGTAAGGACCCGCGTAGCTAACGCTGGCTTTTTTCTGGCCGCACCTTTAAAATAACTCTGGTATTGAGAGTCCACAGAATGGCTGTGTTAGGCTCCAAAAAAGGAGCGTAGAGCATATTTAACGCCACTGCAACTCTCGATAGCAGAGTTGCTTACGGACGCGGCCAGCCTCAAAAACGTGCTCGTGCACAATTCCCCCATAGGAAACAATGGGGCTGTTTGAGCTGAAAAAAAACCTAACACCTGCAAAAAAGCCGCGTTCAGCTCCTAACGCAGCCCCATTGTTTGCTATGGGGAAACACTTCCTACGTCTGCACCTAACACTCTAACATGAACCCCGAGTCTAAACACCCTTAACCTTACACTTATTAACCCCTAATCTGCCACCCCCGCTATCGCTGACCCCTGCATATTATTATTAACCCCTAATCTGCCGCTCCGTAAACCGCCGCTACTTACATTATCCCTATGTACCCCTAATCTGCTGCCCCTAACACCGCCGACCCCTATATTATATTTATTAACCCCTAATCTGCCCCCCACAACGTCGCCTCCACCTGCCTACACTTATTAACCCCTAATCTGCCGACCGGACCTGAGCGCTACTATAATAAAGTTATTAACCCCTAATCCGCCTCACTAACCCTATAATAAATAGTATTAACCCCTATTCTGCCCTCCCTAACATCGCCGACACCTAACTTCAATTATTAACCCCTAATCTGCCGACTGGAGCTCACCGCTATTCTAATAAATGTATTAACCCCTAAAGCTAAGTCTAACCCTAACACTAACACCCCCCTAAATTAAATATAATTTTAATCTAACGAAATTAATTATCTCTTATTAAATAAATTATTCCTATTTAAAGCTAAATACTTACCTGTAAAATAAATCCTAATATAGCTACACTATAAATTATAATTATATTATAGCTATTTTAGGATTAATATTTATTTTACAGGTAACTTTGTAATTATTTTAACCAGGTACAATAGCTATTAAATAGTTAATAACTATTTAATAGTTACCTAGTTAAAATAATAACACAATTACCTGTAAAATAAATCCTAACCTAAGTTACAATTAAACCTAACACTACACTATCATTAAATTAATTAAATAAAATATCTACAATTACCTACAATTAAACCTAACACTACACTATCAATACATTAATTAAATACAATATCTACAAATAACTACAATGAAATAAACTAACTAAAGTACAAAAAATAAAAAAGAACTAAGTTACAAAAAATAAAAAAATATTTACAAACATAAGGAAAATCTTGCAACAATTTTAAACTAATTACACCTACTCTAAGCCCCCTAATAAAATAACAAAGCCCCCCAAAATAAAAAATGCCCTACCCTATTCTAAATTACTAAAGTTCAAAGCTCTTTTACCTTACCAGCCCTGAACAGGGCCCTTTGTGGGGCATGCCCCAAAGAATTCAGCTCTTTTGCCTGTAAAAAAATAACATACAATACCCCCCCCCAACATTACAACCCACCACCCACATACCCCTAATCTAACCCAAACCCCCCTTAAATAAACCTAACACTAAGCCCCTGAAGATCATCCTACCTTGTCTTCACCATACCAGGTTCACCGATCGGTCCTGGCTCCAAAATCTTCATCCAACCCAAGTGGGGGCTGGCGATCCATCATCCGGCGGCTGGAGAGGTCCAGAAGAGGCTCCAAAGTCTTCATCCTATCCGGGAAGAAGAGTAGATCCGGACCGGCAACCATCATCTTCCAAGCGGCATCTTCTATCTTCATCCGATGAGGACCGGCTCCATCCTGAAGACCTCCACCGCGGACCCATCTTCATCCGGCGACGTCCAACTGAAGAATGACGGTTCCTTTAAAGGACGTCATCCAAGATGGCGTCCCTCGAATTCCAATTGTCTGATAGGATTCTATCAGCCAATCGGAATTAAGGTAGGAATATTCTGATTGGCTGATGGAATCAGCCAATCAGAATCAAGTTCAATCCGATTGGCTGATCCAATCAGCCAATCAGATTGAGCTCGCATTCTATTGGCTGTTCCGATTAATTTATATAATTAATATGTCTATATGTGAGTACATATGTATTTATGTGTTTATATGTGTATATGTCTTTAAATACATATATACACATATAAATACATAAATACATATGTACACAGACATATATATATATATATATATATATATATATATATATATATATATATAAATATAGTGATGTCCTGAACTGTTCGCCCGCGAACGGTTCACAGCGAACATAGCTTGTTCGCGTTTGTGGGCGAACACATGGCGATGTTCGATCCGCCCCTATGTGTCATCATTGTGGAAACTTTGACCCTTTATGTCACAGCCGCCTGACACATTAGAGCCAATCAACATCAGACACTCTCTCACAGACCCTCCCAGCTACTCGGAATCCGCCATTTTAGATTCATAACGACCTTGCTTTCTTAATGAGAGGACGTGTTGTGTTTTTGCTCCTGACATTAATAGGAAAAACATAGCTAGGCTAGTGTATTTACAGTCCAGAAGGACTCCACTCATCTCTGCTGCAAGCACAGCACCCCAAAAAGCCCTTTTTAGGGCTATATTTCGTGCCGTTTTTTTTTTCGTTTTTTTTTTATTAGCATTTGCCTGGCTTTCAGCTGTGTGTTTAAGGCTCACAGCATATGCTGTGACTACTGTTACCACTGATATCTCCCTAACAACATTAGTTTAAATTTAACTAACCAAAAAATGTAATTATTTTTCTAGTGTAATTTTTTTTCATTTTCTATCAGGCCAGTGTCACACAGCATATACTCTGGTTCATTGCTCTGTGCCAGCCAGCAGCCACCAGTGTAGGGGGGGGGAAACAGGAATTAAAGTGCTAAGAAAAGTACTAATTAACAAAAGCTAGTTGGGTCCAAGAACGCATGTTTAATTATTAGACTTTATTAGGGTAATTATATATCTAACAAATCTATCTATTTCTCTTCTATCGATTCTATCTAACTATCAATCAATCTATGTATATCTATCTATCCTATCTATCAATCTATCTTCTGTCCGGGATGTTTTGAGACAGCCACTTTGGGAATGTTAGTTGATTTATTCCCATTATGGCTTAAAAGCAGACTCTGCATAAACTATGTAATTTTCCATGGGAGTTTTGCCAGGGATCCCCCTCCAGCATGCGACAGTCCAGGTGTTAGTACCCTTGAAACAACTTTTCCATCACTATTGTGGCCAGAAAGAGTCCTTGTAGGTTTTAAAGTTCGCCTGCCTATTGAATTCAATGGCGGTACGCGCGGTTCGCGCTTTTGCGAACAATACCGGAAGTTCGAGTCCACCGTTCGCGAACCAAAAATTTTAGGTTCGCGACATCACTATATATATATATATATATATATATATATATATATATATATATATATATATATACACACATACGCATACATATTTAGACATATAGATATATGTATCTCAAAGTTAAAGCTTCTAACTTTTTTGTGTAATATTTTTTTTAATAATTTTTATTAAATGGTGTTATTATGAGTGTAACTGTACTTTGTAATGTATCTTTGATGTGTTTTGTGACACTTTTTTTGTTTCACGAAACAGTTAACCAGAGCTCTGAGGACGCGCTATCCTGATGAGTGTTAACTTCCATTGTGCTCAAGTGATCGTCTTTACTTTCATCTTGTAATATGAATGAAAACCCTGACTCACACACACCCACGATAAACCCCTATTCACTAACGCTGAACTTTTAGCGCTACACTCGTAATCGGGCTCAAAATTGTTGCAATAAAAATAATGATATATAGAATTGTGCAAAATGTAACCTTTTTTCCCATTACCAGTTCTCCCATTTATTATGATTTACCTTTTTCTTTTTACTAGTACAGACTCTTTGAGCTTAACACAACAAAAAAAAGTTAGTGTTTGCTGCCCCTTTCTCATTATAACTATGACGACCCTTCTATAGTTATAAGTTTATGAAACCTCTGATTTGATTTCTGGGATCTCATTATCTCTATAAAGGCTAATAAAGGCATCTTAAAAAATCCCATATCCTCTATAATAGAGCAAATGCTTCCCTCTTACCAGACTGGGATCTTATACTCCTTTGTGTTGTATAGGGGCTCGGCTCTCCCTTATAAGACACTGCACAAATGCTTAATTATAGCAGATGACCACCATTAACATGTTGATTACCTGAAAATTAGATTGGCTGTATCCCCTCTTAATGAAAGAGGATTATCCCCTCAAATTAAATCAGAAGGAGAGATAGATATTTTATAGTAGTACCCATGCCCTGACCACTAGAAGTTACCTAGCTTCTAGAGGGCAGCTGATCACAATTTTTTAACCATGATTATTTGTAACATATGGGGACAAGGGATTCCTCATTGGAAAGAGGACATTCTCTACTTTAAATTAGGACTTACTTGTCCCTTTAGTGCAGTAAGTGGTGGAGATAGCAGACCATTAAAGCCCTTTTCTACTCAAGGAAAACAACACTTTAAAGGTTAATTAATTATAAAACATTTCTGTTGTGTTTATATAGAATATCATAACATCCAAGTCTAGCCGTGTTTAAAACAAATTAACATTTCTTTTTAAATAATTTTTTAGTATTGACAAAATATAACATGTCTAATGACAACAATAAGAAAGAAAAATAGTACAGTCAATCTGATGTGAACACTAAGAGCACATTGTCAAATTATCTCCAGTCATCTTGAAATCACATTTACAATAATGTGTACATCTCTTTGCAGTGTTCTTATAGTTACACTATTAAAATTTCAACTAACAAAGGTGTTTCTATGGGTGTTAACACAAGTTACACTGCAAACACACATATATTGTTTCTAATTACACATCTAGAAAATAGTTAATAAAATAGAATATCCCACATTTATGAATGCCAATAAACATAGCAATGAAATCTCATTTTAAGTATACCTCCTGGCATATATGTGGCCATTCTTGGACCCTTATAAAGGCATATGGTACAGAGGAGGTACTATAGTGAAACATATGGTCACTCTTGGACCGATGATAAAATAGAATAGATGAACTAGTATTTATGATACATAAGCTGTATCATGGAGGAAATGTATACATTTAATGTTTTAGTTAGGGTAATTAAGCAGTCAAGAGCTGCTTTAAATTGGGGGGGGGGGGGAGGTCACGAGAACCATGGACTAGCATGAAAAACTTAGCTGTACACAAACTGACTGTATTTATACTAATACGGGGGCACTGTGGGTAAGATACTTCTGGGTTAGGTGGAAATGATCCAGAATAGGACCAGACTAATTTTAACACTGTGAGGGGATGTGTTAGGGCCAGATAATCAATTATTGCAACATGAGATTTTACTAAGGAAGCCTTTTAGGGCAATGTTAGAGTGCATAGGAATAGCTGAGACATGCGTACTGAATTAAAACAAACTGTACAAGTTTATGGATATAAGAAGGCAACCTCTAGAACTGATCATAGGAGACTTACTTATAGCCATATATTTGGAGGAAAATATCTAGCGGGTTGGAAAACTAGAGTGCTATAGCTCATAATCTAAGTAGTGCAATCTCCGGCATATGAGGTTTCTCCAGACATAAACTCCCACAAATGTGCTATAAGTACTTGCAATATATATATCAAGCTAGGTTTCCTATTTAGATACTTGAGAGAGCGATCTTAAACCTCTGTACTACCTCAGGATAATATAACTCTATGAAATATATGTGGGATATTACAAGACATACGTAGCTAACTAATCTGTGAGCAATCAGGTGCATATATCTTATCTATTTACACTGAAGACCATAAACCCCTAAGTCTCAAACTAATCAGGAAGTAATAGTATCTAAAACAGGATCAACTGTTCAAAATTGCTGGAGTAAAAGAATAAGGCAGTGAGGTATGAACCTATATTTGGTAGAAATGTAGGTAAGAGTACTTAGTTTAACGTACATGCAGGATTTATAAGCTTTGATAGTGAGAACCAAAGCCACTGCCATAGACACCTCTCTGCATTAATAGAAGCACGAGTAAAGGGGAAAATATTTGGCTTAGCGTAAACATATGAGCCATAGGCTCTAATATTGAGAGTTAAAACTGCTGTAAAAGGCACCTTTTGAAATAACATCATAATCAGAGAATAAAAAAAAAAAAACATGCTCAGCTGCCATAAACTTTGCTTGAGTTCCAGAACTGTTATTGTAATATAATGTTTATTTAGTACAGGCTGTGTAGAACATTAAACCTGGGTAAACGCTTTACCAAGTCTGGAATGCACTTGTAAAGAAATCAGACTAAAGTTCCTGCATCCCAATGAGCTGTTGATAAGAGTGATGAGAAAAGTGTCTTTATAGGAGGCTAAACTATTCCTATCCGTGATTGCACTAACATGGGGGCATGTGTAAAAGGCCATAAACGGTTGCAGTTACCTCTACTGAGGTGTATCCCACAACACTGCAGGTCAAGTCCAGTTGCCAACTGTGTTCCACCATCTAAAATGTGAACATGCCGCTCTCTCTCATACCTCCAAGTCACCATCTCACCTTGCAATATGTAACTGAGGGGTCTGTGACGGCGAACATAAGGAGCTTGATCGTAGGGATTGTAAGGATGCCGTAGGCACCATTCATATCCTGTTGCAGTTAGGAGATCAGGTGGTAAGTTTTTATCATTTCCAAGAGATCTAGAACCCACTACCACCCCACCTCCATCACCCCCAACCACTCACCGGGTGCGGGCTGCATCATCTGTGGCAGGAGCTGGGGGAGGAAGGCCAGGACCTGCAGCTACGTTCCTTGGCATGTAAGTAGTCTTGTCTTCTCTAGTAGATGGGCATATGTGGGCCTTTCTCTTCAGGCTATCATCAGTAGCGGATGCCTCCGATTTTATGATGGCCGACCCCGACCCCACGTGCACATCTCTCACTATAGACACCAGGCAATCGAAGTTCTTGGTCATCTACTGGTCTAGTTCAAGTAACATCTTGTAAATGGTAGCGTTTTCTTACTCCTTGTTCACAAGTCTGTAGGATGTCAGTAGTGTACTAGATGTTAAAGTAGACCGGGGGGAATTAGTACAAGTTGTTAGGCATTCTCTGAATATCTAAAGCTGGACTCTGAGGTCATTCATGCAGTAAACTCGCTCTTGATGTTGATATTCACTTCAGGAGTAGGTTTTCTTAGCTTCTATAATGTGGATGATGCCGGTTAATACAAATATTCAATGTATAACCTGTCTATCTCTAAGAGCTCCAAAAATTGTGGCTATACTCATTCACTGCTTGGACACGCCCCCTATTAACATCTTTTTTAATGCAATTGTTTATCAATAGTCAAACTCCACCCATCAATTGCCTTATTTTGGGGAGCCCATCTGAGCTTGAGTCTGCAGATAACAAAGCTAGCCACAATCATAAGGTAAGTATAAAGTGAATTGTTATGTAGCTGTTATCAGTTAAAGCCAATTAGGGAAAGATATGTGCCAGGGTTAGCCATGTGAAGTCAGCAGGGTGCATTTCAAGTTCTGAGAAATAGAATATTTACAATTATTAGGGATATATTACTTGAAAAATGGGTAAAATATGAATGTTTATTGCAGTTGATTAATTAATCATAACTAAACATTTCATAAAAACAAAATCAAGCTGTTTCCAGAAACTGTCCCACCCTCAGCCTTCTCTAACCCCACTCATGGCATACACCTGGCCCTGCCCTTCCTTTTGCAACCTCACCTATATAACACAGAGAAGCACTGTCCACCAGCCACCCCCCCCCCTCCAGTCCCAACAGATTCCGCAGTGCTATAAACAAAGGGGGAGTACAAAACAAAACAATTATAGGGTAGATGGCCCTGCCAAGAGTTGCACTGTTGTAGTCAGCTCTTAAGAAGGTGATCTACAAACAGCTGGACTTTTAGGCTTACATGCTAAGGGGGTTCAGGGGATTGCAGTGCAGGAGAGGAACTGGTATTAGGAAAGGTTAGTGTAGGTTGTATGCGTCCATGAACAGTAGAGTCTTTAGGGAGCATTTGAAGCTTTTAAAACTAGAAGAGAGTCTTGTGGAGCGAGGCAGAGAGTTCCACAAGATGGGAGCCAGTCTGGAGAAGTCCTGTAAACGGGTGTGTCATGAGGTGACAAGAGAGGAGGAAAGTAGGAGGTCATGAGCAGAGGGAAGGGGACGGGGCAGAGAGTATCTGGAGACAAGGTCTGAGATGTAGGGGGGAGCAGTGCAGTTGAGGGCTTTGTATGTAAGAGTGAGAGTTTTGTGTTTGATCCTAGAGGCAAGAGGAAGCCAGTGAAGGGATTGGCAGAGAGGCGCAGCAGATGAAGAGTGACGTGTAAGGAAGATGAGTCTGGCCGAGGCATTCATTATGGATTGTAAAGGAGCTAGGCGGCAGGTGGGGAGACCAGAGAGGACAGAGTTGCAGTAATCAAGGCGGGAAAGAATAAGAGAGTGGATTAAAATCTTAGTTGTGTCTTGTGTAAGGAAGTGTCTAATTTTAGAGATGTTTTTAAGGTGGAAGCGGCAGGCTGTAGCCAAGGACTGAATGTGAGGAGTGAAGGAAAGATCTGAGTCAAATGTGACCCCAAGACATCGGGCATGCAGGGTAGGGGTAATGATGGAGTTGTCGACAGTTATAGAGATATTGGGGGTGGAGATTTTGGAAGAAGGGGGGAAAATGAGGAGCTCAGTTTTGGAGAGATTTAGCTTGAGGTAGTGAGAGGACATCCAGGAAGAGATATGAGAAAGACAGTTAGTGACACGGGTTAGCAAGGAAGGAGATAGGTCTGGTGCAGAGAAGTAGATTTGGGTGTCATCGGCATACAAATGATATTGGAAACCGGGGGCCTTAATTAGGGAACCTAGTGATGACGTATAGATTGAGAAGAGAAGGGGACCAAGGACAGAGCCTTGCGGTACTCCGACAGAAAGTGGTGACGGGGCAGAGGAGGCCCCAGAGAAGGCTACACTGAAGGTATGGTTTGACAGATAGGAAGAGAGCCATGAAAGGGCTGTGTCACAGATGCCGAAGGATTGGAGGGTTTGGAGCAAAAGAGGGTGGTCGACAGTGTCAAAGGCTGCGGACAGATCAAGGAGGATAAGCAGAGAGAAGTGGCCTTTTGATTTAGCTGTAAGTAGGTCGTTGGTGACCTTAACAATAGCTGTCTCTGTGGAGTGATAGGGACGAAATCCAGATTGCAGTGGGTCAAGAAGGGAGTTTAACGTAAGGAAATGGGATAGGCGTGCATATACTAGTTTTTCGAGAAGCTTTGAAGCAAGAGGGAGGAGGGAAATAGGGCGGTAGTTGGATGGGGAGGTAGGATCAAAGGAAGGTTTTTTGAGGATAGGTGTGACCAGTGCATGTTTCATCGATGAGGGAAATGTACCAGTGCTGAGGGAGAGGTTGAAAATGTGTGTTAGTATAGGGATAAGGGTAGCAGAGAGAGAGGGGAGCAGCTGTGAGGGGATAGGGTCAAGGGGACAGGTAGTGAGGTGAGAGCGCAGTATAAGTGCCGAAACTTCTTCCTCAGTAACAGGGGAGAATGAACTAAGTTTTTAAGGTTATGAGGGTTGTGGTTGAGTGAGAGTATTTGAGGGGGGGGGGGAGAGAATGGAATTATGTTGAGAGCTGATTTCATGTCTGATGGAGTCAATTTTGTTAATGAAGTGACTGGCAAAGTCTTGAGCTGACAGAGAAGTTGTATTAGGAAGTTGGGGAGGGCAGAGGAGAGTATTGAAAGTGGAGAACAGACGTTTTGGGTTTGAAGAAAGATTAGAGATAAGAGTAGAGAAGTAGTGTTGCTTGTGGAGATTAAGGGCAGAGTAGTAAGAGTTCAAGATGAATTTGTAATGAAGAAAATCAGCTGAACTCCGTGATTTTCTCCAATGCCGTTCAGCAGTATTGGAACATCTGCATAGGTACCGTGTCAGAGGAGTATGCCAGGGCTGGGGATGAGTGTGTGATTTCCGAGCAGTGATAAGAGGGGCGAGATTGTCAAGGACGGATATAAGGGTGGAATTATAGTGGCAGATAGATTGTTCAGGGCAGGAAAAGGAGGAGAAGGATGAGAGGAGTGGTTTAAGGGAATTAGCAAGTTGTGGCTGATCTAAAGACCTAATGCTTCTGTGAAGTTTGGTGTGAGGAGTAAAAGGTGGGAGAGTTGTAGGAAGGGATGATATGTTGCAGGTAAGGAGATGGTGGTCAGAAAGAGAAAAAAGGGAGTTTGAGAAGTTTGAGAGAGTGCATCGATAGCTAAAGATCAGGTCAAGAGAGTGACCATCTTTGTGAGTGGGAGAATCAGTCCATTGTGACAGACCGTAAGAGGAAGTGAGTTGCAGAAGTTGTTTAGCAGATGAGGCATTGGGATTGTTAAGGGGGATGTTGAAGTCGCCAAGAATGAGGGCATGGGTGTCTGAGGAAAGGAAATAGGGTAGCCAGGCAGCCAAGTGATCCAGAAATTGAGTTGAGGAGCCAGGGGGTCGGTATATGACTGCAACACGTACAGAGAGAGGGGAGAATAAGCAAATCATGTGGGTTTCGAATGAGGGAAAAGTGAGGGAAGAGATAGGATGTATTTGTTGAAAGGTGCAACGAGAGGAAAGTAAAATACCTACACCACCTCCTTGTCTATTACCAGACCTAGGAGTGTGGCTAAAGTGGAGACCCCCATGTGACAGAGCAGCAGTGGATGCTGTGTCTAGGGGAGAGAGCCAGGTTTCTGTTAGGGCCAGAAGGTTGAGGGAGAGGGAGATGAAGAGGTCATGTATAGAAGTGAGCTTGTTGCAAACAGAGCGAGAGTTCCAGAGTGCACAAGTGAAAGGGGTAGTGGCTTTAGATGCAAGAGGAATGTGAGTAAGGTGTGCAGAGTTTTGTTTTCTGTGTCTATGGGATGGTACACAGGGATGTGCACGGTTTGTCAGTAGTTGGGGACCAGGATTAGGGGAGATGTCACCAGCAGTAAGTAGAAGCAAGAGGGAGAGTGACATGAGATGAGATACAGATTTGCAGTAGTGAGACTGCTTTTGAGATGAGTTGCAGGGGAGAGAGAGAGTGTTTAGGAATAGGTAAAGTTCATTAGTACAAAAGTAAGGTGAGTTTAAGAGAGATGGGCTAATGAACAGTGCAGGTGGGGAGGGAGAAGGAGTAATTGAATAGTGTAGTTTGTTATAGAGACAAAGGGTAGCAAAAAGGAATATGAATATATTGAGCATTTTTACAGAATTGGGAACCAGTTAAAAACATAAGACACTGAATTACTGTAACAATTGCATAAGGGAACAAAAAGGTATATGAAACATAATATTACAAAAGTACCGTGTATTCTATAGGGTTAAGGGAATGGAAGGATGTGCTGATCAGTGTTTGCACTTGTCATTTCAGGAGAGTGAAAGTTGTGTGGGAGACTATCTATAAATGAGGAAATGAGCTTGGGTGGGTGGGGTGAGGGGTAGGGTGGGAGGGAAGCTGTTTTCCAGAAGGCTACCTGTAGTAAGTTAAAGGGCAATTGAAGCAGTTGAGTGAAAAAGTCTGTGTTTTTTCTCTGTTTCCTGAGAGAGAATGTGTCTGAAGGAGAGAGATTTATTGGTTAATGATGGCCCAGATAAAGTGTGTTAAAATGAGTGGGAGGGTACATTTATGGACATTTTAAGCTAAGGGTCAATCATGCAGAAACCAAAAAAAGAAAAAAACACATAAAAAAAACAAAATATTACAGAGATAAGACATACAAGGGGTGAAATTAAACCATTAAAACAAATGCAGATAAATGGACAAGAGCTGCTTAAACTATGCAAATTATGACTAGCACAGCCTGTAATATATACATTTAAAATAAAAACAAAACAAAAGGAATTATCACTAAATATACAAACACATACAATAAAACAACTTAGTAGGTACAATATAATGAAGCTGTTTTCCAGAAGACTACCTGTAGTAAGTTAGAGGGCAATTGAAGCAGTTGAGTGAAAAAGTCTGTGTTTTTTCTCTGTTTCCTGAGAGAGAATGTGTCTGTAGTAAGTTAGAGGGCAATTGAAGCAGTTGAGTGAAAAAGTCTGTGTTTTTTCTCTGTTTCCTGAGAGAAAATGTGTCTGTAGTAAGTTAGAGGGCAATAGGTAGCCGTTAAAAAGGATAAACAACATACAGTGTCAACATAAAAAGTTTATTAAAGATCAAATATACCTAATGGTATAAAAAACAAGTATTCTCATAATCCCTATCAGGTACCATACCTCTAATAACTAAGTGCCAGCACTAATTGCTCAGTAAGTAGTTCAAATAAAGTTTCATGAAATCTTCTATTTGGACATAGTAATTCTTTCTTTATTGTCTATAGACATTGAAATTCAGTGGAAATCAAGCGGATATAGTATTTTCCTTTTGTACCTACAAAAATAAACACCTGTGGGGCAGAAGCAAAATAAAAACTAGTGCAATACTGTAAAATCCAGAAAAATAAAGCTGGTGATTAAAAATTATATATATACTATGTTACTATGTTACATATATAATATGTGTGTGTGTGTTTTACTGTGTATGTACTGTATTTTACATTCCAATGTTCTTCAGATAGTGTTCTGTTTTTTTACCTATACCTTTAAAAAAAAAATATATATATATATATATATATATATATATATATATACACACACATATTTTTTTTTACAAAAAATACATTAGATATATATATCAAAATAGAAAAAGTGGCAGTCATTCAATTCTAATTTGAAGGGAGCAAGTCCTGTAATGTGGCAAGTCCCTTCAACTTAGAATTGCCTTCTAATCTTAATGCCTTCACTCCCTTTATCACACATACACGTTTAGAACATCTTCTATATTGAGGTCAATTTCTCTTTCTATCTTAATGTCAAGATATATACTATGTTTCATAACAATTTATAAATAATCCACCTTGATAGCACTATGTGTTTGATTTTGGCTAGGTTGTTTTTTGACATATTTTCTCTTAATCAGATACTTTTTCAGCATATGTAATTGTAACAATATCTAGAATGTTTCATACATAATTTCACATTTTTCTAAAAACAATAATGAAAGTGCATGAAAAAAACACATAGGCGTCTATTTATCAATCCGTCAACCGCAAATACGCGGGAATTCCGCAGCGTATTTGTGGCAAGCCTGATTCCCCTTAGTTATCAAACCCTACAGACCGGCAAAAGTAGAATTTTGTGACGTAACATACGATCCGCCAGACTCAATCCGACACAGATCGATGCTTACGTCACTACAGATGTTCCGAACGCAAGTTCGGCACAATCTGACTACTTTTGCTAGTTATCAAAAGTCTACCGGGTACGCTCAGCACTATTCTGGCCCAGCTTACTTGGTTTTCAATCCGCCGCCCTGGAGGCGGCGGATGCCATAGGAATCAATGGGAGTCTGAACGCAGCGAAAGCTCATGTTCGCTGCTGCCCGATATCCCATTGATTCCTATGGGAACGTTTACACCTAACACCCTAATATGTACCCCGAGTCTAAACTAGCTTATGCACGCCTATCCCATTTCCTTACAATAAACTCCCTCCTTGACCCATTGCAATCTGGATTTCATCCCCATCACTCCACAGAGACAGCAATTGTTAAGGTTACCAATGAACTACTTACATCAAAATCAAAAGGCCACTTCTCTCTGCTTATCCTCCTTGATCTGTCCGCAGCCTTTGACACTGTTGACCACCCTCTTTTGCTCCAAACCCTCCAATCCTTCGGCATCTGTGACACAGCCCTCTCGTGGCTCTCTTCCCACCTATCAAACCGTACCTTTAGTGTAGCCTTCTCTGGGGCCTCCTCTGCCCCGTCACCACTTTCTGTTGTAGTACCGCAAGGCTCTGTCCTCGGTCCCATTCTCTTCTCAATCTACACGTCATCACTAGGTTCCCTAATAAAGTCAGAAATTAGGAGTGATAGGTGCGCTAATAGTAGCTAAATGTATACTAAAAGTATAGCAAAGAATTTTCAAACAATGTGAGATTTTTCTTTGTGTGATAAATTACAGTGTAAGATCTTGTAGGGTGGATTTAGAAAGTTTTCCACATATACCTAAAATTATATGGTGTCCGTGTTTATATAAACAAGTTGAAAAATATAATGAAAAATATTTATATAGCCACTGTGGGTAGAAAATATATTTATAAAATAATGAGATACATATAAACAATATACCGATTAATATAAAAACATCAAATTAAAGGGACGTCTCCCTAATTACATAAAATATTCAAAATTTAAAAACAATGATTGTATTTGCGACACTTTAAATAGTGTTTAAATAAGCTGCCCCATACATAAATTTATGCATAAGTGTCCGTTTCTTTGAACGTATATGATAGTTCAATGTGGTATTCGTATACCCAGCTATGTTAAGATAGATAGTAAACAGTCCAAATATTTGTGACTGTGTTAGCCGATGGTAGATATAGAAAGTTACTTTTTAGATTAATGTTACCTCCGGGTGAAGCAGGTTACCATACATATGCTTTCCAAATATGATTGAGTACCTGTTTCTTTAGACCCGTTTCACAGGGTCCGGCTCCCCTTCTCACCTGGTGACTGAACAGCGCCGCATGTGTGTGGCATCTGACGTCACGACTTGGTATCTCGGGTGGGATTGGCTGGAGATGTTAAAAGACGATCAATTTCTTTTAGATAATAAAATAGTTCCTTTATGAAGTGAAGATATTGTAGACAGATCCTGCACTTAGTGCTTAGTGCACGCAGGAATGAGGAGATTCCAGAGGAGTAGGATAGACAACCCGGGTTGTTCACAGTATTAAAACTGTTATTACATAGTATCCAAAAAGTCTCTTTGTGTATTAGTTTCACACAATTATAGGGTCAGCAGTCACAAGGTCGACGCGTTTCGCTCAAAGAGCTTTATCAAGATCCTGGTGACTGTTGTATCGATACATGCTGACCATAACATAATTAAAGGTATCATAAGAAAACATTTGCACCTTATAAGGGAAGATAATATTCTGGGTAAAACCATTATGGAACAACCCAAATTTGTTTTTAAAAGAGCAACAAATTTAAAATCGATACTAGCTCCCAGTGAACTAAAAAAAACAAAAACAAAATGTGAAGAGACAAAAAGATCTGACAGGTAAAAACATTAGTGGTTTTTTTCCATGCTATGCCTGTAAAGCCTGCACACACAGTAAAAAGTTAAAAAATATACAAATAAATAATTCTGAAAAATTAATCAATATTAAGGATATAATAAGGTGCCCTAACAAAAATATAATCTATATCCTCAAATGTTCCTGTAATCTCTTTTACTTTGGGGAGACCAAAAGAATGGTCAGAGATAGAATAAGGGAACACCTATGCCAGATAGAACGAGGCTCTGAAGATACACATTTATACAAACACTTTAAATCTGTCCAGAAAGGAAATACTAAAGATCTTTCTTACTGGGGAATACAAAAGGTGAAAAATAATTGGAGGGGTGGAGATATAGAGAAAAAACTATTAATCAAAGAGGCTGAATTAATTTATAAATATAACACACTATATCCGAATGGGCTTAATTTAGAGATGGATCTGTCACATTTTCTTTTTGAATGAAGCCACATAATGAACATTAATAATACATCACTCTTTAATACGACTAGTTTCATATATGAACAGTAATTCCCTACTTGTATTTTTTATTCTTTGTTCTTTATGATAAAGTTTAATGAATGTGTAATTTATATATAGCTGTCCCACATAAATTTCCATCTTAAAACTCTGCTGATATCTATGGGTAAGATGGATAACACAAAATTCCACCTTAAATGAACTCAATCAATGGAAGACCAATCAGAAACAACTGATACCTTTAAATATATCGATACAACAGTCACCAGGATCTTGATAAATCTCTTTTGAGCGAAACACGTCGACCTTGTGACTGCTGACCCTATAATTGTGTGAAACTAATACACAAAGATACTTTTTGGATACTATGTAATAACAGTTTTAATACTGTGAACAACCCGGGTTGTCTATTCTACTCCTCTGGAATCTCCTCATTCCTGCGTGCACTAAGCACTAAGTGCAGGATCTGTCTACAATATCTTCATTTCATAAAGGATCTATTTTATTATCTAAAAGAAGTTGATCGTCTTTTAACATCTCCAGCCAATCCCACCCGAGATACCAAGTCGTGACGTCAGACGCCAAGACACATGCAGCGCTGTTCAGTCACCAGGTGAGAAGGGGAGCCGGACGCTGTGAAAGGGGTCTAAAGAAACAGGTACTTGATCATATTTGGAAAGCATATGTATAGTAACCTGCTTCACCCGGAGGTAACATTAATCTAAAAAGTAACTTTCTATATCTACCATCGGCTAACACGGTCACAAATATTTGGACTGTTTACTATCTATCTTAACATAGCTGGGGATACGAATACCACATTGAACTATCATATACGTTCAAAGAAACGGACACTTATGCATAAATTTATGTATGGGGCAGCTTATTTAAACACTATTTAAAGTGTCACAAATACAATCATTGTTTTTAAATTTTGAATATTTTATGTAATTAGGGAGATGTCCCTTTAATTTGATGTTTTTATATTAATCGGTATATTGTTTATATGTATCTCATTATTTTATAAATATATTTTCTACCCACAGTGGCTATATAAATCTTTTTCTTTATATTTTTCAACTTGTTTATATAAACACGGACACCATATAATTTTAGGTATATGTGGAAAACTTTCTAAATCCACCCTACAAGATCTTACACTGTAATTTATCACACAAAGAAAAATCTCACATTGTTTGAAAATTCTTTGCTATACTTTTAGTATACCTTTAGCTACTATTAGCGCACCTATCACTCCTAATTTCTTATTTTATCGTTTGTTGAAAGACGGAAGGATCTTTCTATTTTTTAGGTGTTTGGTATTTAACCCTTATTGCCAGCGCACTACTAAACCCTCTCTATTTCACAATCCCTAATAAAGTCCCACGGTTTACAATATCATTTGTATGCCGACGACACCCAAATCTACTTCTCTGCACCAGACCTATCTCCTTCCTTGCTAACCCATGTCACTAACTGTCTTTCTCACATCTCTAACTGGATGTCATCCCACTACCTCAAGCTAAATCTCTCCAAAACTGAGCTCCTTATTTAACTGTCGACAACTCCATCATTACCCATACCCCGCATGCCCGATGTCTTGGGGTCACATTTGACTCAGATCTTTCTTTCACTCCTCACATTCAGTCATTGGCTAAAGCCTGCTGCTTCCACCTTAAAAACATCTCTAAAATTAGACACTTTCTTACACAAGACACAACTAAGATTGTAATCCACTCTCTCATTCTTTCTCGCCTCGATTACTGCAACTCTGTCCTCTCTGGTCTCCCCACCTGCCGTCTAGCTCCTTTACAATCCATAATGAATGCCTCAGCCAGACTCATCTTCCTTACACGTCGCTCTTCATCTGCTGCACCTCTCTGCCAATCCCTTTACTGGCTTCCTCTTGTCTCTAGGATCAAACACAAAATTCTCATTCTGACATACAAAGCCCTCAACTGCACTGCTCCCCCCTATATCTCAGACCTTGTCTCCAGATACTCTCCCTCCTATCCCCTTTGCCCTGCTCATGACCTACTACTCTCCTCCTCTCTTGTCACCTCATCACACTCCCGTTTACAGGACTTCTCCAGACTGGCTCCCATCTTGTGGAACTCTCTGCCTCGCTCCACAAGACTCTCTTCTAGTTTTAAAAGCTTCAAGTGCTCGATAAAGACTCTACTGTTCAGGGATGCATACAACCTATGCTAACCTTTCTTTATACCAGTTCCTCTCCACCATTGCTATTCCCTGAACCCCCTTAGCATGTAAGCCTAAGAGTCCAGCTATTTGTAGATCACCTTCTTAAGAGCTGACTACATCAGTGCAACTCTTGGTAGGGCCCTCTACCCATTTGATCCCTATAATTGTTTTGTTGTACTCCGCATTTGTTTATAGCGCTGCGGAATCTGTTGGCACTCTACAAATAACCGATAATAATAATAATAATAAACACCCCTAATCTGCCCCTCTACACTGCCGCCACCTACATTATACTTATTAACCCCTAATCTGCCCCCCTACACCTCCACCACCTACATTATACTTATTAACCCCTAAACCGCCGCTCCCAGAGCCCACCACCACTCTAATAAACTTATTAACCCCTAAACCGCCACTCACGGACCCCACCGCAACTAAATAAAGTGTTGAACCCCTAAACCGCCGCTCCTGGAGCCCACCGCCACCTACATTATATTTATTTACCCCTAATCTGCCCCCCTACACCGTCGCCACCTACATTATATTTATTAACCCCTAATCTGCCCCCCCACACCGCCGCCACTATATTCAATTTATTAACCCCTAAACTTAAGTCTAACCCTAACACCCCGTAACTTAAATATAATTTAAATAAATCTAAATAAATATTACGGGGGGCAGAGCCAACTGTTAAGCTGAGCAGACGCAGGTACGAGGAGCTCCTGCTCTAATAAATTAACAAAGGCCATTAAATAGCCCTAAATCAACTTTCTACATAGCAAAGCTGATCTAAAACCAAAAAACAGTCCTCACTGATCATACTTTGGAGCAACTCACAGAAGATCACGAAAGCAAAGGGGAAGCAGTGTCAGCGGGGACTCGGAGTCTCCCTTGTCAGTGAAGAGTCGACTTCTATTTCTGCTCCTACCGGAGCCCTCAAACCTAGGAAAGCTCTTTGCTCATAGACTTCCTACCAAGGCTCATTCCTCACCGGACCGAATCCTCTACTGAGCTGAGGGGATGGACTCTCTAATATTGGATACTCTGATTATACTGGGTTCCGCATGGATGCCCAGTTCACTATCCTCTCTCAGCACCTATCTCTCAGCCGGGAGGACTCACCTAACTGGCCAGAAGAGGATCCCAACAATTAACCCTCCCCGGTCGCATATCTGCTCAAACAAGATGCAATAGAGGATGCAACCGGCCAAGTACCTTTGGCATCGCACCAGCAAGCTGATCCTACCTTCACTAAACCACTCTCGGCTCTGGCCCCGGAGCGGCCAACCGGGCCTGGGGTTAAGGTGGTCAGGATTATGAGAACCCGCTGTGAAGATGACCAGCCAGATCTAGTGAAAATCAATGACGCAGATACTCACTTCACCATGGGAAGGGTAGGCGGCGATGTGGAGGACTCGCTCCTGGACAGTGGAGTGCAGTCAGAGGCCTTACCCACGAGGCAGTCTAGCAGCGATTGTGCCATGTCCCGCCAAGTGTTCTCAGTACGCAGTAAGCGACCACGATCTCAAAAAGGAATGGGCATGAACGAACTGTTTTCCCTCCACAGGCTCCAGAGCCATATAATAGACAGACAATTCTATCTGGTCTTCATGATCTAGACTTTGAGCTATATTACTGGGCTGCCCTATTTTGCCTTACATGACCCCATAGCCAGGCTCTGCACTGGAGACTATTTACAAGCTCAGAGTCGGTCTGGGGTAGGCTGACTTACAAAGTCATAATGCTGCATAGCTCAGTTACGCAACAGACCTGTTTTCTTCAAGGGACAGTCTACACCAGAATTTTTATTGTTTTAAAAGATAGATAATCCCTTTATTACCCATTTCCCAGTTTTGCATAACCAACACAGTTATAATAATATACTTTTAACCTCTGTGATTATTATGTATCTAAGCCTCTGCAAACTGCCCCTTTTTTCTGTTCTTTTGACAGACTTGCAGTCTAGCCAATCAGTGCCTGCTCCCAGATTACTTCACGTGCACGAGCACAGTGTTATCTATATGAAATATGTGAACTAACACCCTCTAGTGGTGAAAAACTGTTAAAATGCAATCTGAAAGAGGTGGGCTTCGAGGTCTAAGAAATTAGCATATGAACCTCCTAGGTTAAGCTTTCAACTAAGAATACCAAGAGAACAAAGCAAAAATGGTGATAAAAGTAAATTGGAAAATTGTTTAAAATGACATGCTCTATCTGAATCATGAACGTTTATTTTGGCCTAGACTGTCCCTTTCACTTCTTTCTGTTTATTGTAGCCACTCACCAGTTTACATGTTTGTTTTTTAGGAATGCATTTATCAGACTATTTAAATAAGATCGTTGATTCAGATGTTAATTTAAAGAGGGCCTATACCTAATGTTCTAAATGTATTGGAATTTGCGTTCCATTGAACTTGGACACATGCATAACACACATACTAGTGTCCTGACTCCCTGAATACTCCATAATCCCAGCGAGTTTGAAACTTAGTTTTATTATAAACCTCTAATAGTAGGATTGAGAAGAAGCCCTATATAGTGTCATAACATTTCTCTCAGGTACCAATATGCCCTAGACATTCACTTAATGGCGACGGCTCCACTTCTTGATGCTACCCTAGTAGCCTTACCTATTTGTCTGTGTTTTGCTATGTGTTTAGTTTATGCCTTTTACTTTCTGGAGTTGGTGGGTACTCATTCTGTTGCCCATAAGGATATATGCCAGTGTTATTAATTTGCAGCTGCTTTCACACACAGCCATTTCCAGCATGAAACATGGTCATCTCCTATGGCTATAATGAGGACCCTTAAAGTCTTAAAATAGTACCTGGTCAACAGTGATATAAGCCAGACTCTAACACATAATATCCCATACAGCTAAGTGAAACCCTACATAGCACATCTCATTTTAATTTCCTTTATTGTAATAATAGATCCCATAACCTCACATAGTTTTACAGACAATTGTGTCTATATGCCGCACAACAGATGACATAGCTTACCAATGGAGTTGTATTCTTGGATATTACCTAATCATACGGTATATAAAGATAACATATGATCTTTCTACAACCCTATTTAGCCTTCCCCTTATTTTAGCGATTAAAACTCTCACAATAAACTCACACCATTTTCCAGTATTCCAAATCTAAGGTAACCTCGTAGGCACCACTCATACTACATTTCATTGTAACTCACAACCGAGGCCCATCACTTATGGTTATGCAATGAAACCCGCGGGTTTGATTAGTACAGTTCACAGAGCTCTTTGCGACTGGGTTAAAGTTTATTACACGTGTTTTTATCATTGAGATTAGCACTGACCCATAACCATAATTGATATAGTAGACAGGTATTTTATTGTATAGTTAAGTTAAATCTGTAGTGGCCCTTCTGCATGGATACTATAACTATACTATCTCCATATAACCCCAAGCCATAACTTCTTCCTTTATGCCTTAACCACCAACCAAGGAAAGCCTTTCACATTTTATGATATACAGCATCGTCTTGGCTCCTATAATATCTAACTTTACCCTCGCCCCATAGATATACATGGTACATTAGATGCCTCTCATAAGTCCCATCTTAGTCATTGCTCTGTACATATATGGCATGTGCAGACCTAGACACAAGCCCACACTGGGGTCTTACCAAAGTGGGCTCCGCCCCCTTGCTTTTTCCTTCCCCCCCCACCACAACTCGAGTGGCTCTTGCCCACTGTAATCCCTCTTTCTTGCAGTTCTCTATGACCTACTCCTGGTCATCCTAAAAACTAACTCCCCACATTATCACAGAAATTCTTTATCTACTCTAGAGATATGGAGACCAGATCACAATTATTAAAATATAAAATGAAGTTTCATTTCAGTTTGCCCAAGCATATATCTGGCACCTTTCTAGACACTACATAAGTTAATGTATGTTAAGCCTGGCCTAATTGTATTATTATAGTTATGTTTATCTCTATGAGCCCTAAAAATCTATGACTTAACTTGGCATATACTTCAGTTACTCCTCTTCTATTCACATAGATAAAATGGATGATATAATCTTGCATGTTGCTCTCTAATGTTAATATTCTGAATGGGCAAAGGTTGTATTTTGTATCATTTGTACTTTCTGAAACTTCAATAAAATATCTTTAATAATAAATAAATATTCCTAGCATTAAATAAATAATTCCTATTTAAATAGTTACACTGTAGCTATCTTAGGGTTTATTTTTATTTTACAGGCAACTATGTATTTATTTTAACTAGGTACAATAGTTATTAAATAGTTATTAACTATTTAATAACTGCCTAGTTAAATAAATACAAATTTACCTGTAAAATAAAACCTAACCTAAGTTACAATTACACCTAACACTACACTATAATTAAATTAATTCCCTAAATTAACTACAATTAAATAAAATTAAATAAAACTATCTAAAGTACAAAAAAAACAAAACACTAAATTACAGAAAATAATAAAATAATTACAAAATTGTTAAACTAATTACACCTACTCTAATAAAATAGCCCCCCAAAATAAAAGGCCCTACCCTACACTAAATTACAAATAGCCCTTAAAAGTTCCTTTTGCAGGGCATTGCCCCAAAGTAATCAGCTCTTTTACCTGTAAAAAAAAATTACAACCCTCCCCAACATTAAAATCCACCACCCACCCAACCAACCCTACTCTAAAACCCACCCAATCCCCCCTTAAAAAAACACTAAACCTTTGAAGATCACCCTACCTTGAGACATCTTCACCCAACCGGGCAAAGTGGTCAAAGCCGGGCAAAGTGGTCATCCAGACGGGCAGAAGTCTTCATCCAAGCCGGGCAGAAGAGGTCCTCCAGATGGGCAGAAGTCTTCATCCAAATGGCATCTTCTATCTTCAGCCATCCGGCGCGGAGCTGGTCCATCTTCAAGACATCCGACGCGGAGCATCCTCTGTTCCAATCAGCCAATAGAATGCAAGCTCAATCCTATTGGCTGATTGCATCAGCCAATAGGATTTTTCCTACCTTAATTCCGATTGGCAGATAGAATTCTATCAGCCAATCGGAATTGAAGGGACACCATCTTGGATGATGTCACTTAAAGGACCCGTCATTGTTGAAGAAGACTCCGGATGAAGAGGATGCTCCGCGTCGGATGTCTTGAAGATGGACCCACTCCGCGCCGGATGGATATAGATAGAAGATGCCGTCTGGATGAAGACTTCTGCCCGTCTGGAGGACCTCTTCTGCCCGGCTTGGATGAAGACTTCCACCCATCTGGAGGACCACTTCGCCCGGCTTCATTGAGGACTTTGGCCCGGTTGGGTGAAGACGTCTCAAGGTAGGGTGATCTTCAAGGGGTTAGTGTTAGGTTTTTTTAAGGGGGGATTGGGTGGGTTTTTGAGTAGGGTTGGTTGGGTGGGTGGTGGGTTTTAATGTTGGGGGGGTTGTAATTTTTTTTTTACAGGTAAAAGAGCTGATTACTTTGGGGCAATGGCTCACAAAAGGTCCTTTTAAGGGCTATTTGTAATTTAGTATAGGGTAGGGCTTTTTTTATTTTGGGGGGCTTTTTTATTTTGTTTGGGGGATTAGAGTAGGTGTAATTAGTTTACAAATCTTGTAATTATTTTATTATTTTCTGTAATTTAGTGTTTGTTTTTTTGTACTTTAGATAATTTTGTTTAATTTTATTTAATTGTAGTTAATTTAGGGAATTCATTTAATTATAGTGTAGTGTTAAGTGTAATTTTAACTTAGGTTAGGTTTTATTTTACAGGTAAATTTGTATTTATTTTAGCTAGGTAGTTATTAAATAGTTAATAACTATTTAATAACTATTGTACCTAGTTAAAATAAATACAAAGTTGCCTGTAAAATAAAAATAAACCCTGATAGCTACAATGTAACTATTAGTTATATTGTAGCTATCTTAGGGTTTATTTTATAAGTAAGTATTTAGTTTTAAATAGGAATTATTTATTTAAAGCTAGGAATATTTATTTAGATTTATTTACATTATATTTAAGTTAGGGGGTGTTAGGGTTAGGGTTAGACTTAGGTTTAGGGGTTAATAAATTTAATATAGTGGAGGCGGTGTAGGGGGGGACAGATTAGAGGTTAATAAATATAATGTTGGTGGCGGCGGTATAGGGGGGGCAGATTAGGAGTTAATAAGTATAATGTAGGTGGCGGTGGGCTCCGGGAGCGGCGGTTTAGGGATTAAACACTTTATTTTGTTGCGGTGGGGTCCGTGAGCGGCGGTTTAGGGGTTAATACATTTATTAGAATTGCGGTTGGCTCCGGGAGCGGCGATTTAGGGGTTAATACATTTATTAGAGTTGTGGTGGGCTCCGGGAGCGGCGGTTTAGGGGGTAAACAGTATAGTATAGTGTGGGTGTTTAGTGACAGGGTACCAAGAAAGCTGTAAAAAAGCCGAAGAGCAGCGAGATCGATGACTGTCAGTTAACAACAGTCCGCTGCTCATCGCTCCGTACTTGGTGTGCGGCTTTTTGACATCTTTTTTGATAATTTTGGAGAACGTATTCAGGTCCGCAGCAGCGATGTTAGGCAATCTTAGGCGAGCGTATTGGTGCCGTTGAATGCAGGTAAGTTGACAGCTTGATAAATAGATGCCATAGTGCTATAGCATGGTGATTGGTTTAACCAGAATGAATTCTGTTTATTGTTAATTTGAATATTTCAAAGAAAACCAGAAAGTTGGTGTGTGGCTAAATTGGTATACAAAATAAATAATATGGTTAAGAGCATTATTAAAGTTATTTGGAGCTGACTGATAATGGAAAAATCTCAGATTCAGCAGGGCATAGGAGATATATAGGATGATACATTTAGCAGGAAAATGCATCCAGAAAATTATCTCTTTATGGATCCACAGCAAGGTATTCAAGATTTTTAATGCTATCTGATGGCATGTAGCCAAACAAAAAAGCTTTTCTGATGATTTGAAATAATATCAAATAAGATTTTAAAATGTCAGATGTGTAAAGCTTGTTTAATAAACCAATGCCTTAGATAGTAATCTAGTTCTTTTCACTAAACAAGGATCTCATTGATAATATAATAATATAATACTGATATATTATACCATTTTATTTAATTGATTAAATATTATTTTGTATGCACTTTATTTTTCATCTTATTTCACACTAGCACTGGAGATTTAAAAAAACATTTATTTTGAAAAGATCATCCCTTATAATGCTTCTTCCATTGGCTTATTGGAATAAGTTAGAGGAACCTAGGTTGTTTTGTATATTTTTATAAAGTTTTCAGGGAGCATAATTTCTGTAAATAGTACATACAGAAATTAAAATGCAGTCTGTGACCTAATTTTATTATGTACAAAACAAATCAGAATAACAGTGTGTGTTTATTGAAAGCTAAAATAACTTTTCACATCTGCTGAAGAAAATTCTATTTTGATAATTATCCATTGACAGTTTATTTCCACATGTGAAATACTCAGTTTGCAGATGCTGATATTTATATGTTCCAAATAATTGTCATCTTTCAAGGCACTGCATTGCATTAGGTACATAAAATTGTGTCAGTTGATAAACTTAACAGGTCATAAAAGGATATTGGTCTCATAAAAAAGTAAGCTGGCAAATGAAATAGCCAGATGAATAGTGGCATTCGTCCTGTAAAAAAGATCACAAATTATAGTTGCTAGCATTATTTCTCAACTTACTATTTGAAAGTTGTGGTAGATCATTTTAATGAAGGCATCAGCAATCAAGCGAGATGATTCACTTTCACGTGCACTAAACTTTAATATATTAAATGGTACAAAGATAACCTCAGAATAATGATAAAAACGTGGCATTATGTCTTCTACACGATTAAGCTGTAATTATTAGATGTGCATATTTTAATCATGGATATGTGATGATAACTTGTATTACAATTTTTTATTGATAACAAAAATACAATGAATACTGGCATACAAATTAGAATAACGATTTGGCAATTACAAAATGGTACACTCTAAATTCACACATTTAATATACTGTAAAATTTTAATTTGAGCAAAGCTGAGTTAGGATAATAATACAATCCAATTATTTTTTAAATAATAGTAAAAGTATTTTCTTATATTATCATATTGCAGTACTAGAAGTGCATAATTTAACACTGAACTAAGGAAATTTAAAAGCTTCTTATACTAAGAAGTACAGAGCAAAAATGTTAATTTAAAAATATTTTTTTTTTTTTACAAATCCATTGGTTATTAAAAGCAGAGAAATATCAATCATGAAAAATGTAAGATTTTATCAATGTTATGTGCTTGGATCCACATCATTGCACAGCAGCTAATGCAACAAATATCTCTGGGAAGGCATCTGTAGCAAAATACACTGATGCATTCTACCAATGGACTGTAGATTATTGTAACTAATTAGATTAGCTATTGAATTCCAAATATGATTTCCGATCTAATCAGAGATAAAAATGTCCAGGAAAAAATTAAAGGACCACTCAATGCAGTATAAATGCATAATTAACAAGTGCATAATACAAATACAATGATTTAACACCTCCTCTGAATTTCAAATAAATAGTAGATTTTTTTCTGACACATATTTTTTTCTCCTATTTTCTGGTAACCTGTATCATGTGACAGACATTAGACAATCACAGACTAGTATACATATACCCTGTGAGCTTGTGCACATGCGCAGTAGGATCTTGTTCCCCATAAACTGTGAATATAAAAAGACTGTGCAAAATTTGATAATGGAAGTAAATTGGAAAGTGTCTTAAAACTGCATCCTTTTTGTGAATCATAAAATATTATATTGACTTGAGTGTCCCTTTAACTGAAATGCTTGATGCTTTTATCCAGATAGTTTTCTGGAAATGTCTTAGAGGAGCTACATGAATTGAAAGATCAACTCTATGAACCTGCAACCACAATTTAAGAAATAGTTGTCTTCAGACCTCTCTTTCACTATATAGGTGGCAAACCTAAAACATTCTGGATTTGTTAGTTTTTAATCATTCACAATTCCTGCTCTCATTTGATTGGATTGTGAGAGAGCAGGGGGTGGGGCTTCACAATCATTTGCATCAGCAGATACTGCCTCACTCCTTGCAAGCACTGACAGAAAAGTCCCCTCCCTTAGAACCTTGCCTGCCTGCATGTTATTAAACTGTGGGCCAGGGATTCATTTAAAGGGGCACAAAACATTTTTCTTTCTTGATTCAAATACAGCATACAATTTTAAACAAATGTCCAGTACCTCTATTATAAAATTTGCTTCATTCTCTTTGTATCCTCTGTTAAAGGAGCAACAATGCATTACTGGGAACTAGATGAACACATCAGGTGAGCCAATGACAATAGAGATATATGTGAAGCCACTAATCAGCAGCTAGTTACAGTAGTGCATTACAGCACTGGAGCCTACAGGTAAGATTTTCAACAAAGAATATCAAGAGAATGAAGCGAATTAGACACAAAAAAAATAATAGGAAAGTTGATTAAAATGTCATGCTCTATAGATATGAAGTTGGGTTTCATGCCCTTCTAAGTTAATGTGCTCCAAAAGTATCTTGAGGGTCAAATGACACACATGGCTCTATTTCATAGCATAAGAAATGTCATGAAATGTATCTTGCAAAGGCTTTAACATGTATTAAGTACTACAATTTAAGCAATCAATTTGGCGGTAGCATAAATTAACAGATTTGTTGTGTGCTCCAAATTGTGCACGTATGCCATAGGTTAACCACCCTTGGTCTAGAAAGCCGATGGCCTTAGCTACTCCATTACAGTAAGCTGTATTTAAATCATAGACTGTTGATTTGAGTCTTGCAACTGTTATATGCTTTTGTTCATGGGACATATTGTATGTTAACTCACTACCCTCATAGTAGTCAACTTTCTGCATTTAACAATGACACAGGGGAAAAATGTTGATGGAGGCAGTGTATTGCTTATTTCATAATTTGTCTCAAAATGAAAGGGACAGTCTAGTCAAGATGAAACTTTTAGATAGGGTATGCTATTTGAAATAACTTTCCATTTTACTTTTATCTTAAAAATTGCTTTGTTCTCTTTGTATTATTTGTTGTAAGCTAAACCTAGGTAGACTCATATGCTAATATTGAAGTCCTTGAAGGCTGCCCCTTACCTCAGTGCATGTCCACAGTCTTTTACAGCTAGACAAATCTAGTTCATGTATGACATGTGTGTGTCCCGTGGGGTTATGTATTAGTCGGCACTGCCTAAAATGCAAGTCTGTCAAAAGAACTGAAATAAGGGGGCAGTCTGCAGAGGCTTACATACAAGGTAATCACAAAAGTAAAATGTGTATTAATATACCCATGTTGATTATGCAAAACTGGGGAATGGTTTATAAAGGGATTATCTATCTTTTAAAACAATAACTATTCTGGAGTAGACTTTCCCTTTAATTCTGAAGCCAGTCTCATAAACTCAGCCACTGAGGCCTATCAATCATGCTCCGAATGGAGCTTGAAGGCCAGTGTTTCTGGCGAGTCTTCAGACTCACCAGAAACAGCAGTTATGAAGCAGCGGTCTAAATACCGCTGCTCCATAACCCTGTCCGCCTGCTCTGAGCATGAGGACAGACATCACCGCAATTCAACCCGATCGAGTATGATCGGGTTGATTGACACCCCCCTCTTGGTGGCCCATTGGCCACAAGTCTGCAGGGGGCAGCATTGCACCAGCAACTCTTGTGAGCTGCTGGTGCAATGCTGAATACGGAGACCATATTGCTCTCCGCATTCAGTGAGGTCTTGCAGACCTGATCCGCACTGTCGGATCAGGTCTGCAAGACCTTTGTTAAATTGGCCTCACTGCACAAATATTTTTCATAAGTGAACAGTAATTTTACCTCCCCTTAGCAGTAACACATAGGGGCCTATTTAACAATGTGCGGTCGGACATGATCCGCTGTAGTGGATCATGTCCGCCGCACATCGATAAATGCCCCACAGCATACGCTGTCGGCATTTATCTTTGCACAAACATTTATCATTTATCATTGCACAAGCTTTTTTAGTGAAATGCTTGTGCAATGCCAACCCCTGCACATTCGCGTACGATTGTATCCGATCAGACGGATTGCTGTTCACCGCCTTGGACAAGTTAAGGAGCAGCGGTCTTAAGACTGCTGCTTCTTAACTCCTGTTTCCAGCGTGCCTGAAGGCTCATGCGGAAACAGGTTCATATGGGGCATAATCAATCAGCCCCTTAGTGTAGTGGTTTCTTGACCTACATAGAAGACAAGTACACACAAGCTGTAAATTCCTATCTTTCTTGTATTCTGTCACACATGGAACTGATTTTTTTTTTTAACCTTTTTAAATGTCAGTTACAAACACACAGAGGAGGTATTTTACTTTACCTCTTTAATGCCATTCAACTTCAGAAAAATTTTTTTTTACCTCTTTGGCTCCAAACAGAAAAACGTAATCTTATGTAAGTAAACCACAGAGCAGTGACTGAAAAAAAACCCATGAATGCAGCTAATGTGCATAGTGTAGTGACTGTTTAAACACCCCTTTAGGGGGCTAGTAAGATAAAGATAGCAATTACCATTAAGAAATGTATGGAACATTTTCATCTGGAATGAGATCAATCCAACATTTACCGACAGAACCCCATGAAATTACTGTTTCAGTAGACATAATATATATGTCTTGCTGTCTGTCCTACAGGATCAGTCTGGAACTTCCCCATATCTATCAACATGGTAGCCAGTTCAATTTCACATGGTATAGATGAACTGTACTTAGAAACAAAGTGGAGTCTGAGCTATAATTTTCCTCTTGCAATAGCAAGGTTTAGACAAAATGGGGTGAAACCACAAAGTATTTAGGGACAATTTGCAATTAGACTGTAACTTGGAATAGTTTAACAAGGTCAAAAAGGTTAAACCGAAAATAAACACTGTGGGAGATGCGTTATTAGGCGTAAAAGCTACACAAACCCCTGCTTTTGAAAGTTTTAATATGGTTTATTATGCTGTTAGGCTTTTTTTTTACTTGCTACCATGACAACAGCAAACTTTAGAGTACAGCAAACACACATAATTGGAGTGCCACCTCTGCAAGTATTTTTTTCTGTTGTTGAAGATCAGTATTAATCTTAAAATCTTGTTATTCATTTGGATATTACTCTAGCTGACCCAGAATATGCCTTCAGTTTTGTGAGCATCAAAGTGTGCATATAATTAATTGGAGGAAATAGATTTTCGGCAGCTAAGGTTCAATTATGTATTTTTTTTTTTTATTATTTCTACAAGACAAATGATGTAAGTTGCTTTTATTTGAGGGGCAGAAAACAAAAAATTTGGGGGATTCACATTTTAAATGAGCAGAAGGGAAGCAACTGCATCGTATTATTGCTCCTGGTGCTTCCTCATTGCATATGTATGAGACTGCTGGACATGTGCATTATCACTTTATTATAAAGGCAACTATCTTTGAAAAGCTGCTGCCATATTTATATAGGAAAAAGGTTCAGAAGTCTTTTTAATTATATTGGTCTGTTGGATGTCATTGTATACTGCCTAACTGGACCTTTGGGGCTTTACTGGACCTTACTCACTATAGTGTGTTCAATGGAATTGCTTAGATTGGATATTAGATTTCTTTCATGCTAAAAAACTCTGAATATTAACTAAATAATTACTCTCTTGGGAATTATAAGAAGTTTCAATTAGCACTGCATTACAGAATGGGTAATAATTGGGGGTTAGTATTCTCAAATAATATATGTAGTGTTAGATTACAAGTGTCCCACTTTAACTTGCGTTCATTTTACAAGTTGAAAGTAAACATGACAGCACAACCATCAACTTAACTTGCCCCCGTCCAGTTAGCTCGATTGAAGCCCTTGCATTAAGGGTTAGGGCTAAATAAAATGTTGCACCAAACACAACATAAATAAATTAAAATATAAAGACACTCATATGTACACTATCTAATAAAAATATTCATATAAATATTAGAAATAAAAAGTTATAAATAAGAGTTAAAAGTTGTATGGTATATGACAAGACATTTGAATGGAAAGTGCTATAATGTATATATACATACATATACATGTTTAAATATATGTATGTATGTACTGTATACATATATGTATATATACTGTATATATATATATATATATATATATATAAATATAAGCAGCAGGAGAGCACTCTCACTTCTAAGTCAATCTGCCAGGGTGCATGCAGAAGTTGAGGGTCTGAGGAAGGGGATACGGTCCCCGAAACGTCACACAATAAAAAATACATTTAAAGGACCAGTGAGTGCTGCCATTTGTTCATTGATATATATATAATGGAATAGGGAAAAGGGGAATAGGGAATATTCAAAATGGCGCAACACTCAAAAAATTAGATCTTAAATATGGGTGTCTAATTAAAAGTAACTTTAAAAAACCCAGTTAGCTGGAATAAAACAACCGGTTAATATATGTGTCTAAGTCTCCAAATTAAAAAAAAAAAATACTACTGTGGATGAGTAGAAGAAAAGGAAAAAAGGAATAACAGTGATTATTTAGTAACACTATTATAAGCTATTCTATAGTTGGATAACATATAGTATCTAAAGATAAATGTATACAATATACACAATTTACTGTGTTGGAATTTAGTAAGCAATATAAATGTTCTGGCCACGTAACTGGTATAATTCCCACTGAATAATATGTGACAGATTTGGTACACAAAGATATATATCAAAATGCAGCCATCTGTTTCAGGAATAACCTAAATGTTGGCAAATGTGACTACGCTTGGTATTTTAAATATTGTAATAACAACAGTCTAAGCGTACAATATGTGGTGATAAAATTAATGATAATGATAAAGCAATTTCAATATTGAGTTTGGACCACAAATAATAACCCAATAAAGTGCAAATTATAAGTCCAATGTTGGTAGAAAACTTCAATAGCTGTAGATAGATGCGAGTAATACAAATGTTTAGGCAAATGAAACAATGTGTCCACGTTCCACAACGAGCCCGTTGGGAGTATACTTACACTCCGTTACCTCAATCCGATGAGGTAAGTGCCGCGCAGTGTATAGGTAGTTCTCCCTCCTGGCATCTGTGGTGTAGTGGAGCGGTGTCCTCTTATAATCCAGAGATCTCTTAGGTGTTCTCTCTCGAATTTGGCTGCAATTTTATGAGTATCAATAGTCTTGCAGAAGCTTTACTTGCAAACAATCAGTGATCCAGGCATCTTGTCCAGTACTTCATTGCTATATCCCCTGTGAGAGTTCCTTTAGGCTATTAACTCTAATATATTCCATTATACATTTTATTCTATCAGGTTTACTGTCCTTGGGGGCACAGTTTTCTCTAGATAGATATTCATAGGCAGCAAATCTAACACTTCAGTTACAACAGAATATATATTTTTAGGGTGTTCTTACAGCGCCACACCTACATCCATCTTTTCTGCATATATATATATATATATATATAAATATATAAATATATATATATATTATTATTATTATTATTATTATTCTTTATTTATAAAGCGCCAACAGATTCCTCAGTGCTGCCCATGGGTATAAGGATAACAGTACAATGGAGAAACAATATGATAAAAGACAACATTTTACAGACAAGTACAGGGGGAATTGAGGACCCTATTCCCATGAGAACTTACAATCTCGATGGGTAGTAGGATTGGAAACAGGAGGTGGGGACTGCAAAGGTGAGAATGATATTAGTGAGGAGATAGAGGGCAACTGTTAGATAAGTGAAGTTAGTTTGTTAAAAAGTCAGGAGATAAGCTTCCCTGAACAGAAAGGTCTTTAGGGAACGTTTAAAGGAGGAGAGGTTAGGGGCAAGTCTGATAGCTTGAGGAAGTGCGTTCCAGAGGGTTGGTGCCGCACAAGAGAAGTCCTGTAGTCTAGCATCAGAGGAGGTGATGGTAGAGGATGCAAGAAGCAGGTTATTGTTGGATCTTAGGGGGCGGGCAGGAGTATAATTGTTGATGAGTGAGGACAGGTAGGGTGGGGCAGCATTGGTGAGGGCTTTGTGGGTCAGGGTGAGAATTTTGAATTTAACTCTGTTGTGAATGGGGAGCCAGTGAAGGGACTCACAGAGAGGTGCAGCAGAAACAGAGCGTCGAGAGAGGTAGATTAGCCTGGCAGATGCATTTAGGATATATATATATATATATATATATATATATATATATATATATATATATATATATATAGATATACTGTATATATATATATGTAACATAGTAGATAAGGTTGAAAAAATACAGAAGTCCATCAAGTTCAACCTATACAAATCTAAAATACTTACAAAAAGCTCCAGTTAAGCTTAAATAACCCCACTAAAAGGTGACCCATTTAATACTAACAATCATTTCCCTGAATTTTGTTTATATACAGAAATGTATCCAGACTATTTTTAAATGTATCTAGGGTATTGGCATTCACTACCTCCTTTGGTAATGAGTTCCACAATTGTATTACTCTTACAGTGAAAAAACATTTCTATTGCAGGAGATTAAATCTCCTTTCCTCCAACCTTAAATTGTGACCTCTTGTCAGAAACAATTTTCTTTGAAAAAACAGAGCTTCTGCCATCTCTGTATATGGGCCTTGAATATATTTATATAAAGTAATCATGTCACCTCTCAAGCGCCTTTTTTCTAAAGAAAACAGACCCAGTTTGGCTAGCCTCTCCTCATAGGTTAAATTCTCCGATCCCCTTATTAGCTTTGTGGCCTTCTCTGAACTTTTTCTAGTTCTGCAATATCTTTTTTTGTGATCGGTCCCCAGAACTGCACTCCATACTCAAGGTGAGGTCTTACCAGGGCTTTATATAGTGACAGAATTATGCTTTCCTCCCTTGAACCAATGCCTCTTTTAATACATGCTAGTATTTTATTAGCCTTTGAAGCTGCTGCCCTGCATTGTGCACCCATATTTAGCTTGTTATCTATTACTACTCTCAAATCCATTTCCTCCTCTGTTTGGCTAAGTCTTGTCCCATTTAAAAAAATACGTTGCCTGCATATTTTTACTTCCAAAATGTAGAACCTTGCATTTTCCCGTATTAAATCTCATTTTCCATTTACCTGCCCATACTTTTAATTTTTACAGATCCCTTTGTAATGAATGTTCATCCTGCTCTGACCTAATGACCTTACTTAACTTAGTATCATCTGCAAAAATAGAGATGTCGCTATTTAATCCTTGCTCCAAGTCATTTATAAAAATATTAAAAAGAACAGGGCCCAGCACTGATTCCTGGGGGACTCCACTGATTACCTTTGTCCAATCTGAGTATGATCCATTTACTACTACTCATTGCTCCCTATCTTTTATCCAGTTATTTATCCATGAGCTAACATTTTCAGTTATTTGCAGTCCCTTAATTTTGTGCATTAATCTCTCATGAGGCACTGTATCAAATGCCTTTGCAAAATCTAAGTATAGCACATAAACTGATTCCCCTTTATCTATATTTTTACTTACTTCCTCGTAGAATCTAATTAGATTAGTTTGACATGATCTATTTATCCTAAACCCATGCTGATTAGAACTCATAATCTTGTTTACACAAATATGCTCATCAATATAATCCCTTATAATAACTTCAATTATCTTCCCCACTATTGATGTCAGACTAACTGGTCTATAGTTTCCAGGATCATCCCGGCTTCCCTTTTTGAAAAGTGGCACCACATCAGCTTTACGCCAATCCTGGGGTACCATGCCTGAGGATAATGAGTCTTTAAAAATTAAGAGTAGTGGTTTGTCTATAACAGTACTAAATTCCCTTAACACCCTTGGGTATATTCCATCTGGGCCTGGAGTTTAATTTACCTTAATATTATACAGTTTTTTCCTGATAGCCTCTAAATATAACCCAGTTAATGGTATGGACTGGCATGTTCTATTTTGTTCCAAAGTATCATCCAATGGTTTCTCTGAAGAAAAAAACTGGTTTAGTACCTCAGCCTTCTCCCTGTCATTATTTATCATGCTACCCTCCACTTATTTTAATGTACCTATATTGTCCTTCTTAGATTTTTTGCTATTTATGTACTTAAAGAACCTTTTAGGGTTAGTCTTAGAATCTTAGAATTTTGGCTAATTTGATTGCTTTTTTGCATGCTTTGTTTCATTCCTTATAAATATGGTATGTTGAGTCTGTACTATTTTCTATGAATAATTTAAATGCCCTACGTTTTTTCCTAATTTCTCTTAACACATTTTTATTTAGCCACATTGGCTTTGATTTTGTATTTTTATTTTTATAACCATATGGTATTTGTTGATATGTATATTTATTTAACGAAGTTTTAAATATTATCCATTTATCCTCTGTATTTTTATTAGAGAATACATTGTCCCAATTTATATTATTTAATGATTTCCTAAAAGTTAAAAGTCTTAGTTAAACCTTTAAAGGGACAGTCTAGTCCAAAATAAACTTTCATGATTCAGATAGGGCATGTAATTTTAAACAATTTTCCAATTTACTTTCATCACCAATTTTGCTTTGTTCTCTTGGTATTCTTGGTTGAAAGCTTAACCTAGGAGGTTCATATGCTTATTTCTTAGACCTTGAAGGCCACCTCTTTTTAGAATGCATTTTAACAGTTTTTCACCACTAGAGGGTGTTAGTTCATGTGTTTCATATAGATAACACTGTGCTCATGCATGTGACGATATCTGGGAGCCAGCACTGATTGGCTAAACTGCAAGTCTGTCAAAAGAACTGAAATAAAGGGGAAGTTTGCAGAGGCTTAGATACAAGATAATCACAGAGGTAAAAAGTATATAAATATAACTGTGTTGGTTATGCAAAACTGGGGAATGGGTAATAAAGTGATTATCTATCTTTTAAAACAATAAAAATTCTGATGTAGACTGTCCCTATAAGACACTGCATATGAAAAGAGATTTCAAATGTGACCATGTTATGATGATCACTGTTACCCAAATGTTCTTTGACTTCTATGTTTGATATTATATCTGTATTGTTTGATAGCACTAAATCCAATATAGATTTACTCCTAGTTGGCTCCTCTATTAATTGTGACAAGAAGTTATCCCTGAGAACATTTAAAAATCTATCCCCCTTAGCTGAATTACTAGTTTAATTGGCCCAGTTTATATCAAGGTAGTTAAAATCTCCCATAATTACAGCACTGTTATTAGCAGCCTTACCTATTTGGATTAGTAGTTGAATTTCCTCCGGGTCACTAATGTTGGGGGGCTTGTAGCATGTTCCTAGCAATATTTTTTTAGGATTTTTTCCCCCACTCTTTATTTCAACCCACAGGGTCTCTACATTGTCACTTGTATCATAAATATCTTCCCTTATTGTAGGTTTAAGGTTAGGTTTAATATACATGAAGATTCCTCTGCCCCTTTTATTATTCCTGTCCCTCCTAAATAAAGTATACCCCTCTAAGTTAACTGCCCAGTCATGTGAATCACTCCACCAAGTTTCAGTTATACTGATAACATCACAGTCCTCTTCTGCAACTAAGAGCTCCAGCTCCCCCATTTTACCTGTCATGCTTCTTGCGTTTGTTGTCATACATTTAATTTTCTTGTGCTTTCTGCTGCTACTTGGTGTGCTTTCCTCTATACTTTCTAATGTGACATTTCTTAAGTCATCCCTTCCTTGAGATATTAAGGGAGTGACATATTCACAGACTGATCTCTCTGTTATATTGTGTTCTAACTGACCCTCCCCCCGTTGCCTAGTTTAAAAGATTCTCTAAATGTTCTACCATCCTTTTCCCCAACACACCTGCACCCATGCCATTCAGGTGCAATCCATCCTTACTGTACAAATTGTACCCAAGTGAAAAGTCAGCCCAATGCTCTAAAAAGTCAAACCCCTCATTTTTACACCATGTTTTTAACCATGAAATAACAGACCTTAGCTCCTTCTGCCTTACTGAGTTAGCACACGGCACTGGTAATATCTCCGAAAACATTACTTTGGAGGTCCTTACTTTAAGCTTGCTACCTAACTCCCTGAAGTAATTTTTTAGGACTCTCCATCTCCCGCTGATTCCTTCATTAGTACCAATATTTACCATGACTGCCGGATCAGACCCACATCTCTAACAATCTATCAATATGCTCCACAATATGCCTAACACGAGCCCCTGGAAGACAGCAAACTGTTTTATTTAAAGGGTTTGGTTGACAAATTACCCTATCAACCTTCCTAATAATGTAGTCTCCTACCACCAACATCTGCCTCAGGCCATGACTTGTATGCCCCTCTTCCATGACTGAAGGACTGTTAACTATAGTATGCCCCTCTACCATGTCTGAAGGACTGCCCACCATAGTATGCTCCTCTTCTCCGACTAAAGGACTGTACACTATACTAGGAAACACAGCCCTCTCTGACACTGCCACCCCTGAACTGATATCCCCAACATCTTCACTTAATCTGGCAAATCTGTTGGGGTGTACTAGCTCAGAACTGGCCCGCCTCTTCCGCTTACCTTTACTTTGCCCTCTAACTGTGACCCAGCTACATCCTGGAGTCTCCTCATCTGAATCCTCCCCATTCCCACTGCTAGAACCATTAACAACCAGCTCAATCCTATCCATTTCCCTTTCAAGTGTTTGAATTTCATGCAGTGTTGCAATTCGTTCCTCCAGAACTCCAATACGAGTTTCTAAAGAGACAATATGCTCACACTTGCTACAAACATATAATCCCTGAAGAGGCTGCTCCAGTGATGTAAACATGTGGCAAGCTGTACACTGAATGAGATTCTCACACATACTTACTAAAAGGTTTAACTTAAAAATACTAAATAATTTTATTTCCCCTTGGTTACTCCAAATCCTTGATTGCCTAACTACCTTGCGGCTAGATTACGAGTTTTGCGGTATGAGTGGCGCGGTGCTAACTTGCAAGATATTGTCACCGCTCACTTACCTACAGCGCTGGAATTACAGGTTTTCATAAACCCGGCGTTAGCAGGCAATATGTGAGCGTAAAGCAAAATTGAGCTCCATACCGCACTCCAATACCAGCGCTGCGGTGAGCTGCGGTGAGCTGGTTTTATGTGCTCGTGCACGATTTCCCCATAGACATAAATGGGGAGAGACGGCTGAAAAAAAGCCTAACACCTGCAATAAAACAGCGTAAAGCTCCGTAACGCAGTCCCCAATCTGCCCCCCTAAATGTCGCCGCCAATATACTAAAGTTATTAACCCCTAACCCTAACATCCCCTAACTTTAATGTAATTAAAATAAATCTAAATAAAACCTACTATTAATAACTAAATAATTCCTATTTAAAACTAAATACTTACCTATAAAATAAACCCTAAACTAGCTACAATATAACTAATAGTTACATTGTAGCTATCTTAGGTTTTATTTTTATTTCACGGGCAAGTTTGTATTTATTTTAACTAAGTAGAATAGTTAGTAAATAGTTATTTACCTGTAAAATAAAACCTAACTTGAGTTACACTAGCACCTAACCTTACACTACAATTGAATAAATTACATAAAATAAATAAAATGAACTAAATTACAAAAAACAAACAAACACTAACAGAGGTAAAAAGTATATTAATATTACAGTGTTGGTTATGCAAAACTGGGGAATGGGTAATAAAGGGATTATCTATCTTTTAAAACAATAACAATTCTATGGTAGACTGTCCCTTTAACGCTGCTTTTTCACTCATACCGCAAAACTCGTAATCTAGCCGTTGGTTAGCTAACTTCGATACTTAAAGGGACACTGAACCCAAATTTGTTCTTTCGTGATTCAGATATAGCATACAATTTTAAGCAACTTTCTAATTTACTCCTATTATCATTTTTTCTTTGTTCTCTTGTTATCTTTATTTGAAAAAGAAGGCTTCTAAGCTTTTTGTTTGGTTCAGCACTCTGGATAGCACTTTTTTATTGGTGGATGAATGTATCCACCAATCAGCAAGAACAACTCAGGTTGTTCACCAAAATTGGGCCGGCATCTAAACTTAAAATCTTGTATTTCAAATAAAGATACCAAGAGAATGAAGAAAATTTGATAATAGGAGTACATTAGAAAGTTGCTTAAAATGTCATGCTCTATCTGGGTTCAGTGTCCCTTTAAACAGACAATCTTACTTTAAAAGATAATCAATACAGCAGACCCACTCAGATCATTTATAGGCTTGCAAGCCCCACACATGTGAAAATAACCCCACCCCTAATTACCCACACAGGAAACAAAAGAAAAAAAAAGAAAAAAATTGGAAAGGTAGAAATAAAAATGTATTTTTCTTTTTTTAAAAATGCAACCCTTGCAAAGCAAACAATTTAAAAATTAACTGGGTATATATTTGTGTGTGTATATTTGTGTATTTATGTTTATATGTGGATATATGCATGTATATACATATAAACATGTATATACACATGTATACACATATATACATATATACATATGTATATATACTATGGAGCCTTTTCCACTCAAATACCTGAAAACATGAAAATTCATTTTTATTCAATTTTAATATTTTATAATGCATTCAAGTGTGTATGTACTGTAAATATTTTACATTCCAATTTAAATAGATATCCCAATATATATCTGTATATACTATATATATATATATATATATATATATATATATTACAAAAAATACTATATATATATATATATATATATATATATATATATATATACTGTATGTATATATATATATATATATATTGTGTGTATATATATATATATATATATATATATATATATATATATATATATATATATATATATATATATATATATATAAATTCTTCTATGTGAAGCACATTGGAATGTAAAATATTCATAACTACCTTCAGGTTAGTGCAGTTGGTCTAATGTGTGCCAGGTTAGCGCATGAGCGATGTGGTTTTTTTTTGTGATTTTTTCCAGTTTGCTCTCTCTATTGAAGTCTATGGAGACATGTTAGCGTGGTCAAGATATCCAAAGTCCTGAAGTTAGTGCGGGTCGGCTTTCGCTCGCACGCAAACATTTTAATTTCAACTTGTAATACACACACCACTTGCAATCCAGCCCAAAGTAAGTAAGTTTGAAAATTTGTTTAGTTATGTCTAAAGCTTTTCTGAGAATTGATTAAGCATATTTTTTTGATGAAAATCTGCATACTAGCTGATCACATTTGATTGCACCTTCCTTTAAAATCTATACGTCTTTTTTCTTAATTGGATTCCTGTGCAGAGTCCTTAAATGTAATAAGAAGTATAGCACAATCAAAGATAATCAGAAGGAGGTTGTTATGGTTCATTTGATTTCCATTAGTGAATATCAAGAAATGCAACCTATACATGAATTTGCTAACATTTCTGAACATAATTACATAATCAATATTTCATTGCTTCAACTACGGTGTATGAGTTAAAGTGAAGGTCAATTTTGACAAATTAGTGCCCAGTTTTTAATAATCCTATTAAAAACAAGTGCACTTTAATTCATCAAAATTGACATTTCAAACATTTTCTTCAAAAACTTACCTTTTATACCTGAAAGCTGCTCCATCGATTCCCTCAGCCGTCGGAAGCCTCTGCTTACATCAGAAATGACAAATCCGGCTTCCTCCAATCACAGCGTTCCCCCCCGGGGGGATCATGGCCTGAGGGAACGCTGTGATTAGATGAAGCCAGATTCATCATTTTGGACCGGCGAAGAGGGCTTGCGACGTGCGGAGGAAGCGCTGCAGCGGCTCTCAGGATTAAAAGGTAAGTTTTTGAAGAAAACGCTTGAAATGTCAATTTTGATGAATTAAAGTGCCCTTCTTTTTAATAGGAATATTAAAAATGGGGCACTAGTTTGTCAAAATTGGCCTTCACTTTAAGGAGCAGCGGTCTTAAGACTGCTGCATCTTAACTTCTGTTTCCAGCTAGCCTGAAGGCTCGTGCAGAAACAAGGGGAACAGGGGCCATTCGTCCCTTATTAAATCGAGGAGTGCTTTTTGTGCAAACTTCCTCTAGTGTGTGACATTTACTTTATAGTAATTTAAATTAAAGCAAATGTACTTTGGAAACTTGCAACACAATAAATTCTCAGACAAGGTCAATAACAAGTTTTTTGTTTTGTTTTTTTACCTTCACAGATGACTTTTGCAAATGCTTTTGTTTATGATTGTTTTATATCTATAGACTACACAGGTTAAAATGAAATAAAATAATTTATCACACAAAATAAAACAGTTTAATACAAAAATTTAAAGGCAAAA